>NW_018222119.1:11337-32582 GCF_001263595.1 Phalaenopsis equestris
ATTAGCATGCTTTCTATCATAAACATATCTTTAATTCACGACAGAGTAAATGGTACGCCCTTACCTTAAATGAAGATGACTCCTTGGTTAATTCCATGAAGATTAGCGTACAATTCTTTTACTACTGGAATAACTACTGCAGCGGTACTATAGCATAAAACTTCTCAATGTCTCAGTATTATGATTTTCTCAATTTGCAAACTTGGATTACTTAATCCAAGATTGACAAAGTATCTCTTTTTGATAATTCTCTTCTTCGTGATGAATTTGTCATATAATTTCTGAGCGTCAAAACTGATGAACTTTCTTTGATTGAAAATCCTATAGTGTTTCTAGAACTGGAAGCCATGGATTTCAAAATTTGGAAGTATCTGGTCTTCTTAAATGGTTTTCATGTCTTTAAAAAGACGTTTAGGCAATTATTTTGAAGCAAAATCTTGCCAAAGTCCTCCAAAAACTCTCTGAATTGCCGAAACCGTACTGGGCGCTGTCGGCACCCCCAATGGCGTCATCGGCTCCATGGCTCTGTAAAAGAGTTGCGTTCGTTTCATCTTTGGTTCAATTTATTCTTAAATTTTCGTCCAATACCAATATTTATCTTGATTTATGATATATAAGATCGTGTAGGATTCTAAGGTATTATTATCTCTTAATACATTAGAACAATTATAAAACAAAATATTAAGACACACACACACACACACACACACACACAGATATATATATATATATATATATGTTGCCTCCCACAAAGTGCTTGGTTTAACGACATTAGCCTGACGTACCATTACTTAATCAAGATGACTAAACATCAAAATTTCTTCAAAATGTGGCATGTGCCCTTCATAATAATGTTTCAATCCATGTCCATTAACTTTAAATATCTTTCTAATTTTAGGATCTTTTATAAGAGAAATTTTATAATGATAGACTTTAATCACCATAAATGGTCCTAAGCATCTATATTTTAGTTTTTTGAGAAATAATCTCAATCTAGTATTTTATAATAGAAATTCTTATCTCAGTTCAAATTTCTTTTTTATAATCTTTCGATCATGCCATATTTTCATTTTCTCTTTATAGATTTTTGCATTATCATATGTTTCATTTTTAATCTCCTCAAGTTAACTGAGTTGCAATAATCTTTTCTCACCACCATCTTTTAGATTAAAATTAAACTCCTTAATAGCCTAAATGCTTTATGCTCCAATTCTACTAGTAAGTGACATGTTTTTATAAAAATAAGTCTATATGGGGACATTCGAATAGGAGTCTTATAAGAAGTTATGTATGCTCATAGAATATCTAATCTAGCAGACTAATCCAATTTGTGGGGATTTACAGCTTTTTCTAATTTTATTTTATTACACGATTTTATATCTCAACTAGACCACTCATTTGGGGATGATACGCAGTAGAGAATCTATGCATAATATCATATTTTTTAATCAATATCTTGATTCTCTTATTCCTAAAATGAGATCCTCCATCAGTAATAATCACTCTTGGCATTCCATATATTGTAAAATTATTTTTATTTAAAAATTTTGAAACACTTCGAGCATCACGTTTAGGTACATCAATAGCTTCAATCCATTTGGACATATAATCAATAACAAACAATATATATAAATTTTCAAATGAAGGCTTAAATGGTCCCATAAAATCTAATCCCCACATATCAAAAATTTCAACTTCCAATGTGTAATTCAAAGGCATTTCATTTCTTTCAGAAATATTTCCTACTCGCTGACATCAATCACATGTTTTAATATATTCATTAACATCTCTAAAAAGAGTAGGGCAATAAAATCTAGCTTGCGGCAAAATTTTATGTATAGATCTATTTGTTCCAAAATGTCCTCCAAATTCAGAATCAGGACATATTTTAGTTATTTGTTGACTTTCTTCATAAGGCACACACCTTCTAATAGTAAGATCTTTACACTGTTTATATAAATAAGGGTCATCCCATAAATAGAATTTTGAATCTTTTGAATCATAAATTGATCAAATCTTTACATTGTTTGTATAGTTCCTTAATTGCGGTGCTAGAATATCACTCACAAGAATATCACTCACAATATAATTTACTATATCAGTATACCACGGTATATTCATTACATCAATATTATAAAAAATTTCATCAGGGAAGTTTCCAAAGTTTCATTTGCAAAATTTGTTAATATTTCTTATTCTAGTTTAGATAAATGATCAGCTTTTTGATTATCATTTCATTTTCTATCAACTACCATAAAATTGAAATCTGACAGTAGAAGTATCCATCTAATTAATCTTGATTTAACATCTTTCTTTGGCATCAAATATTTGAAAGTCGAATGATCTATATGCACCATACATTTGGATCTAATTAATTAAAGTCTAAACTTATCAAAGGCATAGACTATAACTAACAACTATCTTTTAATAGTAGTGTAATTAATTTAAACATCATTTAGAGTTTTACTAACATAATATATTACTTTAAAAACTTTGTTATGTCTTTGTCCTAAAACAGCTCTATAGCATATTCACTAGCATCAAACATTATTTGAAATGGTTTCTCCCAATCAGGTGGAATTATTATAGGTTCTTTTATGCATTCCTCATTACAATCAAATTTTATATCTTTTTCTAAAAGTTAGCATAATGGTTTAGTTATTTTTAGCAAAATTTTTATGTAATGCTTGTACAAACCAGCATGTCCTAGAAAGCTTCTTACCCTTCTAACCATAATAGGAGGTGGTAATCTCTCAATAACTTGAATTTTTGCATGATCTACTTCCATGTCATTTTCAAAAATTTTATGCCCAAGTACAGTTCCTTCGGCAACTATAAATTGACATTTTTCCCAATTTAGTACTAGGTTCATTTTTTCACAGAATTCTAGAAAATTTTTCTAAATTATTTAAACATATTTTCGATGAAGTCCCGAATACAAAAAAAATCATATGTAAATACTGCCATTCCATGTTTAATTAAATTACTAAAAATTGACATCAAACATCTTTGAAATGCCGGAGGAGCATTACATGATCCAAAAGGCATTCTACGAAAAGCAAATGTTCCATAAGGACTTGTAAATGTTATTTTCTCTTGATCCTCAAGAGCAGTTGAAATTTGATGATACCCGGTATATCCATCTAGAAAGCAGTAATATTTGTTTACAACCAATCTATCCAACATTTGGTCTAGAAAGGGTAAAGAAAGGGCCAACATTTGGTCTAGAAAGGGTAAAGGAAAGTGATTTTTCTTGGTGGTCATGTTCAATTTTCCATAGTCTATACAAATTCACCAACAGTAACTTACCTTTTTAGAATTTAATCATTTTTCTCATTTACTTCAACTACCACTCCTCCTTTCTTTGTAACACAGTGAATTGGGCTTACCCAAGCACTATCTGAAATAGGATATATATTTCCAGCATCTAACCATTTTAAGATTTCTTTTTAACAACTTCTTTCATTATTGGGTTTAATCTCCTCTGAGGATTAGCTTTAGGTCTATATTATTCATCTAATAGAATTTTATGCACACAAATTGAAGGACTAATATCTTTAATATCTGCTAAAGTCGATCCAAAAGCCTTTTATATCTTTCCAACATTTCTATTAATTTTTGTTCTTAAATTTCAGTTAAATTAGAAGATAGAGTAACAGACAATATAGATGAATCTCCTAAAAACATAAATTTTAAATGGGCAGGTAATACTTTCAGTTCAAGTTCAGGTGGTTTAATACTTGAAGGAACAAAACTTTTATTATAATTTTCCAACAAATCTAAAGTTTTATATTTGTCCTAAACATAATCTAGATTCTTTTCTTTTATTTCATTTTCATTCTGAGAGTACTCTTCTTGCCTTAATTTTTCCTCAAGCACTTCCTTAAATTGCTCATTACTCAGATAATCAGTAGCTTCCATCCTAAAATATTCATTATCTTTTTCTATTGCACCATATTTTATAATTTTGTAATATTAAATGTTACTTCTTGATCAGTAACTCTCATTATTAGTTCTCTTTTTGGCACATCAATCACAGCTCTCCCTGTTGCAAGAAATGGTCTCCAAAAAATAATAGGAATCTCTTTATCTTCCTCCATAACCAATACAATAAAGTTTAAAGGAAAAATAAATTTATGCACTTTTACTAGTACATCTTCTATAACTCCTTTGAGATAAGTTATTGATCGATCAACTAACTGAAGAGTTACAGTAGTAGGGGAAATCACTCCTAAATCTAAATGTTTAAAAATTGATAGAGGCATAAGAGTAATACTTGATCTTAAATCATATAAGGCTATTCCAAAAAACTTTTCATCAATAGCACAAGGTATAATAAAATTACCAGTATCTTTTAACTTTTCAATAAACTTTTTTTTAATAATAGAGCTACACTCTTCACTGAGTGCAACGGTCTCATGATCAGAAAATTTTCTTTTCTTGTTTAGTATATCTTTCATAAATTTCACATAACTTGGCATTTGTTCCAAAGCCTCAATGAAAGGAATATTTATCGTTAAATTTTTAAGGATTTCCAAAAATTTTATAATTTATTTATCTTTATTGTTCTGCTTCAATCGTTGAGGAAATGGAGGTTGTGGTTTTTCTAGAAGAGCTTGTATTGATTCATTTTCATTGTGATCGCTTTTGGTTTCTTCCTTCTCTTCCTCAACTTCAGTATCTCTTTTGACTTTTGTTTCTACTTATTTTCCACTTTGTAAGTGAATAGCTTTAATTTTTTCCTTATTTTGATCTTTTGGATTAACTTCCACAGTACTCGGAATAATTCCTAAAGGCCTCTTACTAAGTGTAGTAGCAATATGTCCTAGTTGATTTTCAATATTTCAAATAGCAGCCCCTTGATTTTGTATTTGATTTCCCATGTTCAACATTACTTCTTCCATCGTGAAGTTCTTTTCCTTAACTTGTGGATTAGGGAAAGAGTTAAATTCACGAGGATAATAAGGTCGATATTTATGATTTCCTTGATTGTTTGAATTTCCTAAGGGATTGATAGAATTTTTATAATTATTTCAACTAAGATTAGGGTGATTTTTTCATCTAGGGTAATAAAAATTAGAATAGGGATTATTTATTTGATTATTTATAGATTTCAAAGTTTCATCCGATGATCGAGTATCAATTATCTATCATAGTGAATTTTCCTCTAACACTGGCTGTATTTGAGAATAGTTCACTCCAATTTGATCAATTTTTTTTGATATTGCAACAATTTGAGATGCTAAAATGTTCATTGCATCAGAATTATAAATACTAGCTACTCTCTTAAAATTTACCCGTTCAGAAGGCCATTGAAAATTTTTAGTAGTCATTTCCTCTATTAAATAGTATGCTTCAACAAAGGTTTTGATATTAGTGATCCACCTACAGCAGCATCTATAATAGATCTAAGTGATCCTACTAATCTATTATAAGAATTATTAACCATTAACCAATCTGGTAAAGCATGGTATAGCATTTCTTAAGGAAAACTTTAAATCTTTCCCAGGCTTCATATATCAATTCCCTTTCAAACTGACAAAAAATTGTACTATCATTTCTAAGCTTAGTAGTCTTCTAGAGTGGAAAATATTTAGCCAAAAATTTTTGTGATAGTTCTCCCCAAGTTTTGATAGATCCGGGTGCTAATGAATTGTCGACGCTATTTCTTTGGTTGGAGGAGTTGTCTGTAAGAAGTGTCGGTCACCGGAATCGAAATCTCGTTGCTTGCTTCAGAAGGTCATATTAATTTACATATACATTTAGTTTTAGAAAAATATGAAATCAAAATGACCCCATATTTTTTCATAGTTTAAATGAAAGAGAGCTATACCTCAAATCCTATATCTATCCCAAATGACAAACACAAGACTTGAGGATGAGGCTTCATCAAATAAACTAAGGAATATATGACATCCGTTTGGTCTGCAAAACCTTTGTATTTGCCGACAAGTTCCTCTATTTAATATAAAGAATTAAATAGGGTTTATATTTAGCTAGGTACAGACATGCTTCTTGTAAGGGCAAGCTCGTATAGTTAATTACATCTTAAATGACCAAAGTTGCCCATGAAGACTCTCGATAAAAATCAAGAAATATTATCTTCAAGAAGTTTCAAAGTGTAGGACTTTTCAATGAGATTGGACGTAGAGGTGTGAAAGGAGATTGGTTCAAATTTTGAAACATTTTGTTGTAGAGTCCAAAGGAGGAAGAGCTAGGGGATGTCATGGATCTAGAGGAGATCCTCGATGACTTGCCAAGCTATCCTAATGTTTGGCTTTTAGTTTTGAGGAGAAATATTTAGGTGTTTCATCCTGTTAATTTTATTAGTTAGGGCTTACAATCGTGTGAAACGATCACACAAATAGCTTGGAAGATATGAGGATTTAGGTCATGACAAACGACAACTTCGAAATCTTAAGATGAGTTAGGGCTTATGTTGTATAGCAAGGCTATACAAAGGCCTAAAGATAAGGTGAGGATTTACATTGCATAAGCAAGCAACCTCAAATTCCTATGGCTTTGTTATTTATATATAAGGAAGGAAGATTAGTTTAGCTGGGGAAGACAAGTTTTGATGTTGAAGATGGTCGTGCTGCCCACCATGCTAGCTCCAAGCTCCTTTTGAAGTTCTTTAAATTTTATGGGGGCATGTTAAAGTTGATTAGAGCGACACCGGTTAGGATCCTACGATTCCCTTGTTTCGGCACCACTATTTTCTATTGGATTAACTTAGTCCAAATGAATTTACTAAACTCAACTTAATGAAATCCATAATTTCATTTAGACCGTGGGAAACATTGTTAACATTCATAGGTTACCTCCTCCGAGGAAGTCCCAATCATTTGATATAGTCATCTTAATTTAGTTGCAATTGTAGTTTTGTGTGATGTTTGTGTTTAAATTTTGAGTTTTTTTATATTTTGAATGTTGTGGCGGTGAATTTTATCGTGGTTTTAGTTTTGGTTTTGGTTATGTGGCTATCCTGATAGCTTTAGTTTTCATGTAGGGTGACATCGTTGTTTAGCATCGAAATTTGGAGGTATAGAAGTATGGTATGAAAGTACAAGAAAGATAATGCTGAAAACTGTAAAAGCGTACCTGACGAGTCTTCTCGTTCCACCACCTGAAACTTAAAATGCATGTGAGGGCAGTTCATTTAGAGGCATGAAAAAGTAAGGTTTTAACGACCTACATGACCCTAGGTCATATCTTGGTGGGTCCTTATTAATTTGATCAAGGATGATATTTGTCAAGCAAAACATATTAAGTTCAGTAGATCTCCGAGGTATCAACAGATCTAGAGAAAGATGCAAGTTCATGCTACTTTCTTGTTGCCTGGTGGAAAATCCCGAGTTCTTTTAAACTTATTATTTTGCTTAATAATTGATCCTATAAGCACCCTAATGCTTAATGAACATTGATATCTCAATTATCCCTAAGAATAGGGTAATTATCATTTGTAATTTAATCTTGAAGATTATGTGGGTTAAGACCCTTAAGGAGGCAAGTTAGTGTTATTGGAACACTTAGCCAAATTTTGGCTTTAATTAGGCTTGTAGTGTTTGGAAGACGTCTTAGTTTTTAGTGATATTTTTCTAATCATCATTTAAATGAAACTTGATTTAGCTTAAGTCACTACTAAGCCCTTAAAACCTAGGTGAGTGTCTTAGTTAATTTCCAAAAGGTTAAGCTATAGATAGTCATGATTCATCATTTGAATTTTATTTAGAAAATAAATAGGGGTTCTAAATTGATTTAATTATTGACTTCAAAAGTCATACCCCTAAGTCTTGGGTTCATTTTATTTTAATAAACTTCCAAATTTTAATAATTTAGAAATTTATTAACTTATCTTTTCAATTAAGAAAGTGAGGTTGGTTACTACAAATTAACCCTTTGTGTTTCAAATATCAAAATTAAGATCAGAGGTTACCCATTTCCCTCCCCAAATTAAGCCTAAATGTTAGTTAAGGCTAAACTTCCAAAATTACACATTAGCCCTTAAGGCTCTAACACTTCATACTTTATCAAATTTAATCCAAATGACTTTCCAAATTAAGCCTAAATATTAGTTAAGGCTAAACTTCCAAAATTACACATTAGCCCTTAAGGCTCTAACACTTCATACTTTATCAAATTTAATCCAAATGACTTTGAAATTTTTATCCTAACTCATTCATGGGTCAATTATGACATCAGATGAGAAAATGTGATTTTTAAAAATTTAACTTAATTTATATAATTATTTTCATGCAAAAGTAGTATATTTCAAAGAAAATTTCTAACTTGGCCAAAGTAAGTTCTAATCCCTTAAAATTTTTACTAGAGATAGAGCTAAACTAGGGAAACCTTTGGACCAAATTTCATGTTTTTTGGAGTTTTATTTGAATTTTAAGAATTATTCTAAGTTCTGGGGTATTTATTAAATATACAATATTTTAAATGGGAAAAATTAAGTTTTATATTTTTGAAAAATCTCCCTAAGGTTAGAGAACTCAAAGAAGAAAATTTAATATTTTTAAGAAAATTAGAACTCAAAGAAGAAAATTTTATATTTTTTTGAGTTTCATTTGATTTATTGGAATTCTTCTTAGTGAAAACTCATTTTAACATTCAAAAAATTATTTTTAAGCTTTAAAGTTCAATATCTTTATTTAGAAAATCAGGAAAAATATCTTAATTTTTCCTAAGTTCTTAGAAAGCAATTTAGAACATTTCTATGAATTTTGTTTTTTTGTGATTTTTATGGATTTTTAATTATTTAAATATTTAAAATAGGTTAAAAATGAAGTTTTTCTTTTAAACTCTATTTTATTTTTAGAAAATACCACTGGTCACAGAGAACTCAAAAAACAAGTTTCATGAATTTTTTAGTTTTATTTAGATAAATAACAAGTGTTAAAAATGTTATTTATCCTGAAAAATCAACTTTAGTTACCAAATAAACTTAAAATGCATTGGAATTTTTATGATGAGTTCTTTGGATCCTAAACAATAGTGGAGATCAAAAATCAAGTCATTTTATTGTTTTTATTTTTTAAAATTAATTATTTTAGTAATTTAGGGTTTGTAAAGATTAGGTGTATTTTGAATGACTTGGCTTGTGAGAAATTTTTCCAAAGGCTCTCTGGTCATCATAAACCTTCCAAAATTTTCTTGGATTTTTTCTAAGCAACATGCTAATTTCCATGATTATTTTAAGTAAATAATTCTCATAAACTTGAAAAATATGATTCTCTATCTAGGGATCTTCTCTGACTTGGGAAAAATTAGGGAATGTTCCTTAAGATAGAGGCAACAACATGCTAACAATTCAACCTATGGTGATAAGTCTAAATGCATGGAAAATCAAAACATTCAAATTAGTATTTAATTAATATAAAATAAAATATGCATAAAATGGACTCTAAATAACTTTCACATTATTCTCCTCTGTTCACTGAGCAAGAGGGTATTTTTATTTTTATTTTGTGATTTTTCTACACCAAGATATGGATTTTTAAAGTTAGGGGACATTTTCTAGTTTTTTTAATCCCCTATTTATCTATTTAAACGCACGACGCTGAATAGATCCTAGGAAGCTCCAAAAGCACGTGTAACGTGCTCTGATTGGATGCTGCCAACTTGGCTCGCGGTTTATGTTCTGAAGCGCTGTCCGACTTCATCCTGACCGTCCATCCGATACACGCACGATTGGACGACTCCCCGTCATCGTCCCCATTAGAGTGATCCCGTGACCGTCCACACTAAAACTCTACGATCTTAGCCTAGACATAACCAAATCACTTTGGGTTCGATCTTATGGACTCGTCTAAGTGAGATGAACATATTCATACGGTAATCATGCAATTAAATTAAGCCTAATCAAATAGAGAATCAAAATAGGCTCGGGAGGAAGAGAGGTTCAATACCTTGGCTGTAAGAAGAAAAGGTTTGATCAGAGAGTCTCGACACGTTCATTGGGATCCAAAGAAGCTATGGATTAAGCCACTTACTATGGTGAAATGTCTAGACCCAAATTTGACCAAGGCCGATTTCAGGTGTTGTTCTAGAGCTATGTTAGGGGTTCTGTGAGAGGGGGATTTTATACATCTTTGGCTTCCCTCAATTTGGTGAATTTGTGGGTGAGTTTAATCTGTGGTTGGTGGAGTTTAGAGGAGTGGAGAGTTTTATCTTTTCTCTAATAAGGTTTTGAGCTCAAAAATTGGGCTCCGATAAGGGGATTCAAGGCAACGTGGTGGTTGGGTTGCACTGAGGAGGTCTCAACTGAGGAGGTCTATCAATTTGGGGAAGTCTCTTAGAGGAATTTTTAGCTCTCCCCTCCATGGCCGTGGAGGGGAGCATTTTATAAAAATGACCTTAAGCTTGCCGCAGCATTTGGAGCATTTTATAAAAATGACCTTAAGCTTGCCGCCATCGCCAATTGGGGGGTGAAATGTGCTGGCTAGGTGGATGGCGGAGAGGCTCTAAGCTTCAATTTGCATGATGTGGCCTCTTGGTTTTAATTAGGTTTTATCTAGGTTTAATCCCATGTGGCTGGCTCTCAGTTTGGCCATTTTCCGGAAACTAGGCTGGCTGGCCGGCCAGTGGGAGGTGGCTAGGAGCTCAAGGAACCCTAAGGAATATGTCACAGCAATTTAATGATTTTAGGCTTTATTTTGGAAAAAAATATCCAAGGCTTAAGCAAATATGGCATTAAATCCCTTGATTTAGGGGACCTTTGGTCCATGGCTTAGCTTAAGGAAATTTTGTCCATGGATTAGTTTAGGTGGTTTCATGGGGTTTAGGCTTGTCAATAGGGTCCAATTCATGGTCGTGGACTCATTAATTTGATGACTTTGGGGTAGTTAGGTCATCTTTAATGCATGGCTTCAAGTGGCTTCAAGTGATCAAAGTTTGGGTTTGGGCTAGGTTAGCCATGTAAATTGACCCAATTTATTGATCAACATTATTTAGATGAATATTATGAAGATTTTTGGTGAAGGGTTGAAGTGATTTTGAGTTCAATTGGTAGGTCAGTTTTATGGATTTTGAAATTTGGTCAATTTGAGCATTTTGGCCTAGAAATGGGTCTAGGTTGGGATAGACTTGGGATAAGTCCAAATTGAGTGGTTTAAATGATCAAGGAAGATGTTGTGAAGATTTTTCATCAAGGGATAGAGTGGAAATTTTGGGGCTAAGGCCATCAATTTGGTGAGATTTTGAGAGATGGCCAATTTGGGGCAAATTTTTGGGGCAAATTTGGCCAATTTGGGGCAAATTTGGGGCTTTTTGGACTTAGGTTAAAATCCAATGAAATCGAGGCCTCACCAAGGCCAATTTAAGGTTAACTTTGATGTATGGGGATGTTATGAAGGTTTTTCAGCACAAATTGTGGCCAATGGAGTGGGCTATGAGTTCAATTTTGTGGAACGAAGTCATGGGACAAAAATTGGGGTTTTGGTCTAACTCAAAATTGGGTTCAAATGATAGACTAATTGAGCTTGGATTTGGTCTAGATTAGTCACATCAAGGGTGAATTTAAGTTTAGAATTGAAATTGGGGTAAATTGAGACCAATTTGATAAACATTTTGAGTGATTTGGGGAAGATATGGGCGTTTAAAGGGCAATTTTGGGGTTTTGGTCAAAGATATTCAAATTGGCCAAATTGGGTCATGTGATAGCTAAGAAAAATGAAATTGGGAATAGTTGAGAAGTTTTGAGAATTTTTGGGACTTTTTGGAATTTTTGAAATTTTGGGCTAAGGAGGGGGGTAATTTGGCCAATTTTGGTGATTTTGTGTGTTTTGGGTCTTTTCAAGGTGTTTGAAATGATTTTTGAAACAAATTGGGTATTTTTTGAAAATTAAGGAATTTTGGCCAAATTTAGGGTCCCAAAGATATCTAGGTAATTTCGGGAAGTTTAGCGGCAAGAATGCTAGGTTGGGCATTTTGGTAGAATTGGAGTGCCAACCACAATTAATAAGCCATTGACCAATGGAAACCTCATTTTGGGTCCTCTACATAGTGGTCTTAGCTAAACCCTAGCCGAGGGTTAGTGAGTTTAGGGGACCACCTATAGGAGTCTCCCACAAGTATTAAGGGAAAGGGACTAAAGTCAGGAAATTTTGGGTTTACGGTAGTGAGTGATTGTGAGTGTAAGTGAGTGTCTTAAGCCCTAGACCAACACCGAGGGTCAACCGTAAGGTCCAACTATCCTAAGGGTGACTCATCTTGTGTTTCGCCATAATGACCCCACCTACTAAGTGCTAGAGGTTAGAATCAATATGTGGAACTTCAAGTTGAGTAAAGAAGAGTGTAGAATTTCTAATGGTGAGGGTTCCTTGTCTAGTTTTCTAAGAATAGTCAATAGGAAAGTCCTATGGCTAGACCTTAGGCTACCAAAAGAGGAAAAACTAAACCTCAACCAAAAGTGAGGTCAACAAATGGACCCCCAATTGGTGTGGTGTGCTGAGTAAGCACACTGCGCGTATTGGTGTTGACCGAAGAGATCAACAAAAACCAATACAAGCTCATAATTCAACAAACCCGGAAGTACGTTTAGATTTGTGTATGTGATTTTTTTCTACTATGGATTTAGCAGGTGATTGTCTGATTGAAATCAAAGAGTACGACTCTCGCTGGGGATCGAAGAGTGAATTTTGAGTTATGAAATTTCTGGTATTTATAAAGGATGGGAGTCAGTTTATAAGTGTTGACCCCGATGTGTGATTTGAAATTTGGGTGTAAATCCCGAAATAAGAATCAGACACCATAATCCATTTATGGTGGTCTTGAAACTGATTTCAAAAGAAGAGAATGGGATTGTGTGGGAGAACCGAATCGAGATGGAAAACACAGAGACTCACATCCGGCTCCAAAGGGTAACAACCGTGTAGAAGACAACAACCATTAAGGATACATCTCTACAAGGAAAGGACTGTACCAGTTCAAGTTACCACTGGAAATTTATTTTTGAACTGACATATGATAGGGAGAATTTATATGTCACGTTAGGAAGGAAAGCATTGGGACTCGCATCCAACTCAAAAGGTAACAAGAAATTATGTACGTTACGTTAGGAAGGAAAGCGCTAGGACTCACATCCAATCCAAGAGGTGACAAGAGAATATATGTGTTACATTGAGAAGGAAAGCACTAGAACTCACATCCAACTCAAGAGGTAACAAGAAAGTATGTGTGCGTCATGTTAGGAAGGAAAGTTCTAGGACTCACATCCAACCCAAGAGGTGACAAAGAGAAATATATGTGTTACATTCAGAAGGAAAGCACTAGGACACACATCGAACTCAAGAGGTAACAAGAAAGTATTTGTATTACATTGAGAAGGAAAGCACCAGGACTCATGTCCAACTCAGGAGATAACAAATAAATATATGTGTTACATTGAGAAGGAAAGCACCAGGACTCATATCCAACTCAAGAGGTAACAAGAAAGTATATGGGTCACGTTAGGAATGAAAGCACTAGGAGTCACATCCAACCCAAATGGTGATAAGGAAATATATGTGCTACATTGAGAAGGAAAGCACCAGGACTCATATCCAACTCAAGAGGTAACAACAAAGTATATGCGTCACGTTAGGAAGGAAAGCACTTGGACTCTTTGCACTTTCTCCTGTTGGGAGTTGGTTGGCAACAACAATTCTAAGAGACGGTGTCTGGACTTCTAAAGGTAGCACGGCCTCAGACCCGTACACGAGCATATAGGGTAAACATTAGGTGGGAGTCCTGAAAGTCGTCTGGTAGGCCCACAAGGCTTCTAATAGTTTTTTGTTCCAATCCATTTTCCTTTCATCCAGTGTTTTCTTCAAAAATTATACTAGTGTCTTATTGAAAGCCTCAGCCAGACCATTTGCTCTAGGATAGTAAATTGTAGAGTATCTTCAATCTATCACATGTCTTTTGACAAAATTATTAATCTTTGTGCTTGTAAAAGCTGTCCCCATGTAAGAAATTATTCTTCGTGGTACTCCAAAATTGTAGACAATTTGGCTTTTAAAAAATTGAAGGACGTGTTGTGTCGTAACCTCACGTAACGGTACTGCCTCTGCCCATTTGGAGAAGTAATATGTAGTGACAAGTATAAACCTGTGTCCTTTGGAAGATGGAGGGTCTATCGGACCTATCCGTGCCCCAACACTCAAATAGCCACAAGGCAACAATTGGGTGTAGCACACTCGGAGGCTGGTGTAAGACAACCCCATGCACCTGGCATTGGTGACATTTTCTGGCTATGGTTGTATCCATGCAGTCGAACATCATAGCTGGCCAAAAATACCTGAGTCTTTTGATCTTCATTTTCATTTTTGGCACTAACTGATGAGCACCACACAATCTGGCATGTACCTCCTTGACAATATTTTGTGCTTCAGCACTGCTCAAACATCATAGCCAGATCTGGTCGAATGATCTTTTATGTAGAACATTTCCCACTAGGGCGTAAGACATGGCCCTTCTTGTGATGTGGTGTTCCTCAGACTTACCTTCTGGCAGCTTTCCAGTATGCAAATATTCTATTAATGGCTTGCGCTAATCTTCATTGATGTCTGCAACTGTATTTATTGCTTCTTCTTTTCCAAGCTTGTGTAGAGTTTCGAGATTGATCTGAGACAAGACTCGTTTTCCTTACACTGTTATTTCAATTAGATCCTTCGGGGAACATGTCATTTCCTTAGCAAGTTTTGCTAGAGCATCTGCATGAGCATTATCTCCCCTAGGAATCCAGTCGAAAGTTACATCGGGAATCTTTTCCAGGAGCTTCATAGTGTACTGATGGTATTCTGCTAACCTTGGATTCAGAATTTTGTATTGTCCAGCGACTTGCTGGATGAAGAGTTGGGAGTCACCATAGATGGCAATATTTGCTATATACATTGAGATTTCCATTCCCATTCTGATGATTAAAGCTTCATATTTTGCTTCATTGTTGGTCCTTGGATTCAGAATTTTGTATTGTCCAGCGACTTGCTGGATGAAGAGTTGGGAGTCACCATAGATGGCAATATTTGCTATATACATTGAGATTTCCATTCCCATTCTAATGATTAAAGCTTCATATTCTGCTTCATTGTTGGTGCACGGCTCTGTCAGGTGGTATGAGAACCTCAACATTCCCTTATCTGGCATGATAAATATCAAACCAATCCCTACTTTGCCTCGTATAGTTGTGACTGTTCCTTTGTCTTTTCTGGTTGATAAAGCACCGTTGAAGTACATCTCCTAGCGTTGCACACTGGAGAATTCCATTTGTAGTTTTTGCTCGTCTCGTAACTCGTCATTGAGAGAGGACCCAGCTGGCAGTGGGTGTGCAGTGAGAAAATCTGCTACTATTTGTCCCTTGATAGCACGTAGGGGAAAAAAGTTATATTAAATTGCAATAAGATCATTTACCATCTTGCTAAACATCCAGAAAGTGTTGGTCGGGTCATCAAATATTGCAACGGATTAACTTTTGAGATTAGGGTAATCTTGTGAGAAATCATCTAATGTCTAAGCTTTTGAGCGCCCAAAATCAATGTCAGACAATGCTTCTAAACAGGTGGATACCATATCTCCGTCGGTGTTAGGCAACAACTCAAGTAGTAGAGCGCATTTTCTTTACCTGTCATTGAATTGGTCTAAGAGGGCTCCAAGAGAGTTGTCTAAGGCCGCGATATAAAGTATCAAAGGTTTTCATGGGATAGGGGCTACCAAACCAAGATAGGAGGTGTCATTAGTCATTAAATATTGTTTAACGTCCTCAAAGGCCCGCTTAGTTTTTTCTTGCCGAATAAATTTTGCGTCATTTTTAATTAATGTCGAGAAAGGTTGACACCTACCTGAGAGATTAGAAATAAAGCGTTTCAGATATGTCAGCTTCCCCTCAGCTTCCCCTGGAAGGAACATAGTTGTTTCAAGGTTTTAGGGGGAGGCATTTCCAAGATAGCTTTAATTTTCTCCGTGTCGATCTCGATTCCCCGATGATGGACAATGAATTCCATAAATTTCTCGGAGGTAACGCCAAAGGCGGACTTTAAGGGATTCATTTTAAGGTCATATCATTGTAACCGTTTAAACACGATCCTCAAATCATACAAATGGTCTATTTTTCATTTACTTTTGATGACCAAATCTTCCATGTAGCATTCTACATAGTTATGGATGAGATCGTCAAAAATCTTCGTCATTGCGCTGATATGTTGCTCTAGCGTTCCTTAGGCCGAACGGTATTACTGTGTAGCAAAAAATTCCAATCGGTGTTCTGAAGGCTATAAGTGTTGCATCCTTGGGAGCCATCTTGATTTGGTTATATCCCGACGATCTGTCCATGAAGAAGAAAATTTCATGTGTTGAAGCGATATCCACCATCATCTCTGGTATGGGTAGTGGAAATTCATCTTTTGGACATGCCTTGTTCAAATCTCTGAAGTCAACACAAACACTGATCTGTCAATTTTTATTCTTAACAAGTAATATGTTGGCTAACCACATGGGGTACTATTCTTCTTTCACAAAGTTGGTTTCTATAAATTTCTTCACCTCGGCAATGACCTGTTGTTCTATTTCGAGGCGCATTCTCCTGAGATCTTGTTTTACTGGGGTTATATTCTTGTCCACCCCGAGTTTATGGATTGCAACTTCTGTTGACAGTCCTGGAATCTCGTGAAGTTATCTTTCCACAATCAAATTGATCCTTCCTCATCCACGTCCCCAGCCACGACCTCGGGCGCGCATACCAGCCACGACCTCGGGTGCGCAAACTAAAAGAACTTTCACCAACTTGTTGTAAGGTAGTGGTGGAAGATCGCTGAAGCAGAGTTGAATGACCAGATTCTTTATCATTGAGTAGAGAACTTATAAATATAGGCCGAGGTTGTTCTTTAGTCCCGAGGTTAATTTCGTTCAATTCACCAATGGTAGATTTAATTTCTTCCTCAAATTTTGGGGGAGCATCTTCTATTGGTTGATCAGTAGAGTCATCCTCTATATCAAGGCAATCCTCTTCTCACTCACCCGTAAGAACCATGCAAAATTCAGAATCATCGACTGGTACGACTGTACCAAATCTGAGACCCTCTTTTGAGTCTGAACTTCGAATTTTACCATTCCACAATTTTTTAAAAAGTTGAAATTTATCTTTTGGTATTTTTTTTGGTAAGTGTCCCTATTGAATTAACTTTTGAACACAAGGCGAGAAGTAAATAAAAGACAATTTCATTAATTTATTAGGATCATCAGTAGAGGTAGAAGTACGGTAAAATTTGATCGGCACAATGATTGTGGTCGGAGGTACCGAGCAGCATGTCTTCATTTGTGAAGGTTACCCCATGTTGTTCTTTCAATGAACAGACTTCATCTGAGGATGTCATATTCATTCTCTTCTGTATCTTCTAGGGATATCTCATACTGAGGTCTCTTCTGTCTTGTCATCAATATCTCGCCTTCAGAACTGTCTTCATCACCAATTTTGATGGTTGACCTAGCTCGTTCGACAATCAAATTGATCCTTCCTCATCCACGTCCCCAGCCACGACCTCGGGTGCGCAAACTAAAAGAACTTTCACCAACTTGTTGTAAGGTAGTGGTGGAAGATCGCTGAAGCAGAGTTGAATGACCTCCTCTTTGTAATTCTTCTGAGTCTTCATCTTTGTTTGTGATAACTTCACGAGAGAAGATAACCCTCTTTGGAGGCGCGTAGTAGGCAGCATCTTCGTGGATACCAACTTCAGCACTGAAAATGGTTGTAGGTCTCCTTTGATGCAATTTTCTCAACCATCTTTGAGGTATTTGATGCACTGTTGTAGAGATGATGGAACCATATTATGCTCATGAATCCATGGTTGACCCAGTAGAGCGTTAAAAGAAGTATCAACATCAATGATATGAAATTTAGCGGTTGTCACGAGTTCTCCAACCTTCATAAGTAATGTAATTGATCGGAGGGCTCTTTCTCCCTTTTGGTTGAATCCTCTTAACATCATTTTATCAGTCATAAGCTCTTGAGCTTCACTATCCAAATAGGCCAATGTTCGTAGGCTCATCAAGTTAAGAGATTCTCCAAGATCTACTAAAACTCTGAACAACACAAATCTGCCGATGTTGACGGAGATATAGAACGGACAATGATTGTGGTCGGAGGTACCGAGCAGCATGTCTTCATTTGTGAAGGTTACCCCATGTTGTTCTTTCAATGAACAGACTTCATCTGAGGATGTGCTGGCCAACTGAGCTAAGAAAATTTTTGGGTCAAGTAACGTTGTAACTAGAGACTCTCTCATCTCCTTTGACAAAATCAGAGCGATATCTCGCCTTCAGAACTGTCTTCATCACCAATTTTGATGGTTGACCTAGCTCGTTCGACAATCAAATTGATCCTTCCTCATCCACGTCCCCAGCCACGACCTCGGGTGCGCAAACTAAAAGAACTTTCACCAACTTGTTGTAAGGTAGTGGTGGAAGATCACTGAAGCAGAGTTGAATGACCTCCTCTTTGTAATTCTTCTGAGTCTTCATCTTTGTTTGTGATAACTTCACGAGAGAAGATAACCCTCTTTGGAGGCGCGTAGTAGGCAGCATCTTCGTGGATACCAACTTCAGCACTGAAAATGGTTGTAGGTCTCCTTTGATGCAATTTTCTCAACCATCTTTGAGGTATTTGATGCACTGTTGTAGAGATGATGGAACCATATTATGCTCATGAATCCATGGTTGACCCAGTAGAGCGTTAAAAGAAGTATCAACATCAATGATATGAAATTTAGCGGTTGTCACGAGTTCTCCAACCTTCATAAGTAATGTAATTGATCGGAGGGCTCTTTCTCCCTTTTGGTTGAATCCTCTTAACATCATTTTATCAGTCATAAGCTCTTGAGCTTCACTATCCAAATAGGCCAATGTTCGTAGGCTCATCAAGTTAAGAGATTCTCCAAGATCTACTAAAACTCTGAACAACACAAATCTGCCGATGTTGACGGAGATATAGAACGGACAATGATTGTGGTCGGAGGTACCGAGCAGCATGTCTTCATTTGTGAAGGTTACCCCATGTTGTTCTTTCAATGAACAGACTTCATCTGAGGATGTGCTGGCCAACTGAGCTAAGAAAATTTTTGGGTCAAGTAACGTTGTAACTAGAGACTCTCTCATCTCCTTTGACAAAATCAGAGCGTCATAGATGCTTAGTCAGGCCGACAACCTCCTAAGATGAGCTAGCACGTTGTAGTCTACTTCTTATGATCTTTCAATTTTATCTTCATTATGTGGTTCTTCCACTAGTGGAGGTGGAGGTATCTCTTCTCGAGCCATTATTGGTTTCCATTATCTGATGGATCTGTTCCTAGTGGTAGCACTTTTTCTCTCCTTAAGTTAACTTCTATATCTTCTTCTTTTTGAGATATCATCGTTGAATCATCCGGTGTCTCTTTGTCAAAAAGTTCTAAGTTGATGGTAAGCGGTGCACCGTGATGCTTAAGAATTGGCTCCACATTATCAGTGTCGTCGTAAGCGGTTTCATTGATGTCTTCTTCAAACTTGACAACAAGTTCATCAGGCTCAATTATGATCTGAGAATCATTTTGGGGATCGAGATCGAAGTTAAATTGGTCATAATTAGTTATGTTATCATAAGAAATAGTTAAAACGTAGTGAAATCAAAATCATTATATTCATAAGACCTCGGAGGGACTAAAAGATAATCATACAAAGTCAAGGGTTCAAGGATTTTCTTCACCGAATTCAAGACAGGTAATCTAGTAAAGCTGGCCCCTATCCTACCCCCCGTTCTATCAATCTTTGTAGTGACACTTTTATTCTTCTTCTTTGTCCTTGACGATGACGGATCTCCTAGCGAAACCTTCATATAAAGCTTGATATGTTGCGAACTCTGAATGGAGGCTTGTCTTGATGCAGACTGAATTTTATTTAGTATTTTCTTGGATGATCTACTGAAGACCTCATTCCATTCTTCTTCTCTGTTATATGCAAAAGATTATTTTGATGGATCCTGTATTTAATTGAGGACCCTCTTGAGTTCATCCCAAGTTATACTCCATCCCTCTATTCCAACATATCTATTCCAGTATATAGATCAATTGAAGAGAATGGCTTGGCCAAAATAATATTTATGGAACCTTTATCAGGTTCTCTTAACTATTCTTTTGAGATTTTTATGTTCTCTTCCTTGAGATTTCTCTTGATCCAGTCTTTAAAGACAAAGCATTTTTCTATAGTGTGCCCAAGCAACCAGTGGTATGGGCAATAATTTGGTTCATTCTTCTTATCCACCTCTTCGGACTTCTTCATATCTGGTAGTCTGAACTCCGACTTCTTCATCAGACTTCTGAATATTTTAGGTATAGCTTCATCTTTAAAAGAATGCACCATTTTACGTCGTTCTGACAGGGACATTTTCTTATCCCCTGTTCGAGGTGATCCTTCTTAAGGCGGTCGCTGGTTGGATTGACAATTCTGTTTCTGAGCATATTATGATGAAGATTAGTAAGATTCTTCTGCATATATCTTCATTGGCTGCTTTCCTTTGTCGATGGTCGCTACTACTACTGATTTCTTTTCAAACATCCTTGTCACCTTAGCCTTCTCGTGTGGCTCCATGTGCTTTATTTGCTCTTGAAGACTACTGACTTTACTGAGTAGCTTCTCAAAGGATTTGATGGTGAGTCCCTTCAGCATGAAAGCTACTGGCCCATGAATTCTCTTGAGTAGTATTTCAATCGCATGATGTTCTTGTAGCTGGGGTTAACGTTTCATGCTAAGGTTTATTCACCTCAAAATATAGTTTACCAAAGTCTTGCTAGGCTTTTTTTTTCCATCATGAGCTCTCTAATAGACACATGATGTTGTGCCCCGGCAAATCTTTTCACAAATAACTGTTCCAACTCAAAAAATATTTTAACTAACCCGTTGGGCAAGTCAGCGTACCAGTCGAAATCAATTCTTGACAAGTTGTTGACGAACTGATGGAAGAGTAGAGCTTCACTATTTCTCGTGTTGCCACAACTGGCTCGGAAATGAGTTATATACTGCCTGGGACTTCTAGTCCCATCAAATATCTCGATGTTTGGGGCCACAAAACACTTGGGTAAAGGCACGACATCGAATTCGTCCGTGTAATGTCCACCCTTTAGAACTAATGTACCACCCTTAGATTGGGTTAAAGTGTCCCACACTTGTTCAACCATTTGCATAAATTCCTTTTCTGGTATAGCACATGATGGAGAATCCTTTCTATGTTGCTCGGCTCT
>NW_018222119.1:32630-35216 GCF_001263595.1 Phalaenopsis equestris
TGTGCTTGATTTCCAGCTGTTTGATCTCTGGAGAAGCCAATTGTGGCGCTTGTGATTGTCCTTGAATAGTGGCCATAGCTGTCATGGCTGCGGTCATTTCTTCTATTCTTTTCTCTAGTAGACTAAAATGCTCATCCCTAAGGAGGAAAACCATGCACAGTTCATCTATGGCGTTCTCTTTGGTGTGATGTTGAGCCTCACACGCAGATGTGGTGGCTCTGGTTTCGATCACATGGACATCCATGAAATCCTCCTCCAAGTAATCATTGTAATCAAAGAATCAAAATTTTTCTCATTGTTATTGACAAAAACTCCGTGTTCTCAAGCTAACTCGGAAATCTCCATCCTGAGTTTCTCAACTTTCTCTCCAATTAATGATTCCCGATCACTTTAAGATCTGGAGGACCCTGATGGACATCCTTAACTTGTTCCTCCATCTCGCTGGCTATTGTTGCGACGATGTCAGATATTTCAGACCCTAGTTTCATTCCATGACCCACGGGTTCATTGGACTGTATTGGTGCAGCGACCTTGGGTACCCATACCTTTTTCTTTTTCGACGATAATGTCTCAGGGGGGAGTATCTTAGTAGAAACATCAGTATGCCGAGGGAAAGTATGCTCCCCGTGGTCGTGGCTCCCCGTGGTGTAGACCAGCTACAATGCCAAGTAATCGTTATGTCTTTGCATTTGGGATTGTAGAAATATTTCCATAACGGGTGACGTGTAAGATTTTCGGACCCGGTCTTGACTTAACCAACCAATGGCCTGCGGTCCTGGTGGCAGTATAATCAGTAGTAATCACTGCGGTATCAACTCTATTCCTTAAATGGAACCAAACGGGGATGCGAGTAGGTGGCACTCCAGTTGTCTTGTGGGACTGTCTGACGGACTTGACGCCCTTCAAAATTTTCTTCTTTATGCAAGGGGAAATTGCATCTCCCACTCGTTCAAGGAACTCACTAACGAAACATCCTTCTTTGGTAGCTAGCCATTTGAAAACTACACTAACTTGGGTGATAGGAGTGAACCTCTTTTTCTCCTCACCACGTCTCTCATCATGTCCATAAAGTGGTGGTAATGCAGCAGCAATTCTCCAGATACTCTCATATCCGTCGGTATCTGTCAGAGGATGGAATCTACTCCCTTGTAGGAGTGGATAAATTTCTTGTAAAACTTCTTTGTAAAACTTCTTCAACTTGATGAGGATCCTCCTCAACGGGTGTCTCCTTGGGAGCCTGGGCTTTGTTAGCCCTCCAAACCCTTTTGTTACGGTTCCTTTTTTGGGTTTGGGTCAGCGGTATAGTCCTTGAACTTGATCTGATTTCAAACACGGGTGGTGGGACAGTTAATCCCTCAATCTCATATCCTCAATAATCCTTACTTCCTTCCTCTTAATAGCAGCGGGGCTAGCAAGCTTGGCTGGTGTCGTGATGGCAGTAGTTTTAGACTTCTTACAGGCAGGGAAGTCTTGAAGCCAGTTCAGGCTGAATTCTGCAGATGATTCCTGTATTTTTGGAGCGTCAATCTTCATCACGAAGAACAGGGCTTTCTTGAGGATGACCTTGAGAACTTCAAATCCGGCTCCGAATTTGATGGTAGGAGCGAGATTACGGGCTTTGTGGCTCGTTGGCAGGTTGCAGGAAAAGGTCAGTGTTGGGCAGGCCATTGCAACAGGCTTAAAAACATAAAGTTTCGAGGTTAGCTATATGGTCAAAAACTTCGTAATTTTTAGTGCAAGCACTGAAAGTAGAGGTTGATCTGCAGACCGGGTAGGTCTTAATTTATGGGTATTTTAAAATTTTGTTTAAGAAAAATCAAGAGGTGTAAAATTTAATTAATGTAAGAAAATTTCAAAGTGCGCGCAGCACAAACCAATTTGGTTTAATTTGTAAAGTAGTTAATCAAATTTGGAAGGGAGATGTGAAGCATTTTAGGACCCAGTCCGAGACCCATTTAGTGGCAGACAACGCCCAGTTGGAACTAATCCATCGACACACGTATTGGGGGTCCGGCTCCACATGAAAATTTAAAGAGTCCTTAATGGCCTTTTGAACCCCTCTGTTCAAAGATGGTTCAACAGCTAGTCCCAAAGTCCAAGGAGTTAACCATACTTTCCCAAGACAGAAATGGGTAAAATATACTGATAGAAGGAGGGTAATTTGGTCCAAGAGAGACATGAACATATTACCAATGTGTGAAGGTAATATTTCTTGATTTGTATGGAGAGAAAAGCTTGTCCCCAACGGAGTCGCCAGAAGCTGTCGGCGCTATTTTTTTGGTTGGAGGAGTTGTCCGTAAGAAGCTGTCGGTCACCAGAATCAAAATCTTGTCGCCCGCTTTGGAAGGACGTTTTAATTTACACATATATTTGGAAGGAATTTAAACTGACCCCATATTTTTTCATAGTTTAAATAAAAGAGCATTGTACCTCAAATCCTATATTTATCCCGAAGGATAAACACAAAACTTGAGGATGAGGCCCGATCAAATAAACTAAGGAATATATGACATCCGTTTGGTCTGTAAAACCTTTGTATTTACCGACAAGTTCCCCTATTTAATATAAATGATTAAATAGGGTTTA
>NW_018222119.1:35244-61816 GCF_001263595.1 Phalaenopsis equestris
TATGGATTATATTAAGCTGGGTTCGGACAAGCTTCCTATAAGGGCAAGCCCCTATAGTTAATTACATCTTAAATGACCAAAGTCACCTAAGAAGACTCTTGATAAAAATCAAGAAATATTATCTTCAAGGAGTTTCAAATATAGGACTTTTCAATGAGATCGGACGTAGAGGTGTGAAAGAAGATTAGTTCAAATTTGGAAACATTTTGTTGTAGTGTCCAAAGGAGGATGAACTAGGGGATGTCATGGATCCAGAGGAGATCCTCAGTGACTTCCCAAGCTATCCTAATGTTTGGCTTTTAGTTTTCAGGAGAATTATTTAGGTGTTTCATCCTGCCAATTTTATTAGTTATGGCTTACATTCATGTGAAACGATCACACAAATGATCACAAACGATCACACAAATAGCCTAGAAGATTTGAGGATTTAGGTCATGAGAAACGACAACTTTGGAATCCTAAAATGAGTTAGGGCTTATGTTGTATAGTAGGGCTATACAAAGGCCTAAAGACAAGTTAAGGATTTATGTCACATAAGCAAACAACCTCAAATTCCTATGGATTTGTTTTTTAATTCTGTATCTAAGGAAGGAAGATTGGTTTAGCTCAGGAAGACAGGTTTTGCTGTTGAAGATGGTTGTGTTGCCCAACATGCTAGCTCCAAGCTCCTTGCCGCGATGAGTTTGAGTTTTCTAGTGTGTCAAGTAATGATGTCAAATCAGGTGGCCCTATGGTTGAAGTTCTTTAAATTATATGGGGGCATGTTAAAGTTGATTAGAGCGACACCGGTTAGGATTCTACGGTTCCCTCGTTCCGACATCACTATATTCTATTGGATTCACTTAGTCTAAATGAATTTACTAAACTCAACTTAATGAGTTTAATAATTTTATTTAGATCATGGGAAACCTCGTTAACAACCGTAGGTTACCTCCTCTGAGGGATTCCAGATCATCCGATAGAGACATCTTAATTTAGTTGCAATTGTAGTTTTGTATGATATTTGTGATATTTGTGATTAAATTTTTATATTTTGAATATTATGGCTGTTGTTTTATATTTGTGTTGTTTTATATTTTGAATATTATGGCGGTAAATTTTATCTTGGTTGATTTTTGTTTTAGTTTTGGTTTTGGTTTTAGTATTGTGGCCATCCTGATGGCTTTAGTTTTTATGCAGTGTGACATCGTTGTTTAGCATACAAATTTGCAGGCATAAAAGTACGGTATGAAAGTACAAGAAAGGCAACGCTGAAAACTGTAAAAGCGTACCTAGTGAGTCTTCTCATTGCACCACCTAAAACTTAAAATGCATGTGAGGGCAGTTCATGTAAAGGTAAAAAAAAGTAAGGTTTTTACAACCTACCTGACCCTAGGTCATATCTTGGTGGGTCCTTACTAATTTGATCAAGGATGATATTTGTCAAGCAAAACATATTAAGTTCAGTAGATCTCCGATGTATCTAACAATCTAAGGAAGGAAGCAGGTCCGTGCTACTCTCTCGCTGCCTGGTGGAAAATCCCGAGTTCCATGAAATTTATTATGTTGTATAATAATTCATCCTAAAAACACCATAATGCTCAATGAACATTGATGTCTCGATTATTACTAAGAATAAAGTAATTATCATTTGTAATTTAATTTTATTTTAATTATTTGATTTTATTTCTTGGATTTTTTCTAAGAAACATGCTAATTTCCATGATTCTTTTAAGTAAATAATACTCATAAACTTGAAAAATATGATTCTCCATCTAGGGATCTTCTCTGACTTGGGAAAAATTAAGGAATATTCTCTAAGACAGAGACAACAATAAGCTAAAAATTCAAGCTATGGTGATAAGCTTAAATGAATGGAGAATCAAAACAGTCAAATCAGTATTTGATTAATTAAAAATAAAATATGCATCAAATGGACTCCAAATCTTTACTACATTGTTCTCCTCTATTCATTGAGCAAGAGATAATTTTTATTTTATTTTTATGATTTTTCTAGGCCAAGATGTGGATTTTTAAAGTTAGCGATCATTTTCTGATTTTTTAAATCCTATATTTATCTATTTAAACGCTCGGCGTTGACTGGATCATAGGCAGCTCTGAAAGCATGCGTGGTGCGCTCTGGTTGGACGCCCCCATCCATGTAGCCGCTGACTCGACCCATGATTTATGTTTTGAAGCACTGTTCTGCTTCATCCCGATCATTCATCCGATAACCACGCGATTAGATAGCTCCCCATCATTGTACCCAATAGAGTGATCACGTGACTGTCCACACTAAAACTCTAAGTTCTCAGCCTAGACTTAACAAAATCACCTTGGGTTTGATCCTATGGACTCATCTAAGTGAGACAAACATATCCATACGGTAATCATGCAATTAAATTAAGCATAATAAAATTGAGAATGAAAATAGGCTCGGGAGGAAGAGACGTCAACACCTTGGCTCTGAGAAAGAAAGCTTCGATCAGAGAGTCTTAGCACATTCATTGGGATCCAAAGAAGCTAGCGATTAAGCCTCTTGCTAAGGTGAAATGTCTAGACCCAAATTCAACGATGTCCGATTTAGGTGTTGGTCTAGAGGTAAGTTAGGGGCTCTATGGGAGGGGGATTTGATAGGACTTTGGCTTCTCTCAATGTGGTGAAAGGTGTGGGTGAGTTTAAGTTGAGTTTGGTGGAATTTAGAGGTGTGGAGAGTTTTATTTTGTCTATGGCAAGGTTTTGAGCTAAAAAATTGGGCTCCGGCAAGGGGATTTAGAGCAATGTGGTGGTTGGGTTACACTGAGGAGGTCTCAAAGAGTCTTTGGGATCAATTTGGGGAAGTCTCTTAGAGGAATTTTTAGCTCTCCCCTCCATGGCCGTGGAGGGGGGCATTTTATAAAAATGGCCTTAATCTTGCTGCCATGGCCAATTGGGGGGGGGGGGTGAAATGTGCTTCCTAGGTTTAGGGCAGAGAGGCTCTAAGCTTCAATTCAGATGATGTGGTCTCTAGGTTTGAATTAGGTTTAATTCCATGGAGGTGGCTCTCGGTTTGGCCATTTTTCGGCCACTAGGCTGGCCGACCGGGAAGTGGGAGGTGGCTAGGAGCTCAAGGAACCCAGAGAAATATGTCACAGCAATTTAATGATTTTAGGCTTTGTTTTGGCAAAAATATCTAAAGCTTAAGCAAATATTGCATTAAATCCCTTGATTTAGGGGACGTTTGGTCCATGGCTTACTTTAGATGGTTTCATGAGGTTTAGGCTGGTCACTAGGGCACATGTCATGGGACAAAAATTGGGATTTTTGGTCTAACTCAAAATTGGGCTCAAATGATGGACTAATTGAGCTTGGATTTGGTCTAGATTGATGACTTTAAATTTATAATTGAAATTGGGGTAAATTGAGACCAATTTGATAAACATTTAGAGTGATTTGGGGAAAATATGGGCCTTTAAAGTGAAATTTGGCTCATGTGATAGTTGAGACAAATGAAATTGAGAATATTTGGGAAGTTTTGGGAATTTTTTGGATTTTTTGGAATTTTTGGAATTTTGGGCTAAGGTGGGGACATTTTGGTAATTTGGCCAATTTTGGTGATTTTGTGTAGTTTGTGTGTTTTCAAGGTGTTTGAAATGATTTTTGAACCAACTTGTTTTGGGTAAATTAGAGAATTTTGGCCAAATTTAGGGTCCCAAAAGTATCTAAGTAATTTGGGGGAGTTTAAGGGAAAGAAGGCTAGGTTGGGCATTTTGGTAGAATTGGAGTGCCAACCACCATTAATAAGCCATGGACCAATGGAAACCTCATTTTGGGTCTTCTATGTAGTGGTGTTAGCTAAGCCCTAACTTAGGGCTAGTGGGCTTAGAGGACCACCTACAAGAGTCTCCTAAAAGTATCAAGGGACCAAAGTCATGAAATTCTGGGTTTAGGGTAGTGAGTGATTGTGAGTGTAGGTGAGTGCCTCGAGCCCTAGACCAACACCCAAGCTCAACCCTAAGGTCCAGCAGTCCTAAGGGTGACTCATCTTGAGTTCCCCCATAATGACCCCTCCCTTTGAACTTCCGTAAGTGCTGCCCCCCTACTAAGTGCTAGAGGTTAGGACCATCATATGGAACTTCAAGCTGAGCAGAGAAATGTGTAGAATTTCTAATGGTGAGAGTTCCTTCTCTAGTTTTCTAAGAATAGTCAATAGGAAAGTCCTATGGCTATACCTTAGGCTACTAAAGAGGAAAAACTAAACCTCAACCAAAAGTGAGGTCAACATGAATATAACTAAGCTTCAGCTTTATCCCTTAATGTAAAAGGAAAAAATCTAAGCCTAAAAGCAACATTAGACACTCCATCATATTTAAAAGTAGCACATATTTCAAGAAAACTAGCAAGATGTAAGTTAGGATCTTCAGTAGATGTTCCTCCAACTAATTATTTTGTACCATTTGGATAATAGCGGGTTTAAGCTCAAATGAATTAGCAGCAACATCAGGATTTTGAATAGTCAAGTGCAGTTCATCTACTATAAGATTAACATAATTTTTTGAAGGTCTTTGTTGATTTTAATTTATTTAATTATCTAAGTTATTCGCCATTTCATTAAAATTTTTAATTTCTTTTTGCTGTTTTGAAAATCTCTAATAGTACATTCTAATTCTGAATTGTAATGTACTAAACCTTCATATCCAATATTTAGCATAACCAAATATAACAAGCAAAGAAAAATTTCATAAAAATACTCTTAAGTATATATTTATTTATTTTTTTGGATTTTCTTTAATTTTTTTTATTTTTATATATTATATTTATCGCTCAATTTTCTAATATACAAAATCAATTTTATTTATTGTTTATCATCATCGGTAACGGCGCTAAAAACTAGATCCCTGATGAAATAATTGTGCAAAAAATATAAAGTTGACTCTGTTTTACAACTGTGCCAAAAACTTGATGTTTTCTTTTATGAATAAGAAATTTAAGCAATTTATGTAAGGATTCTATGCAAGTATATGTATCATTATCAAGTAATCAATGACTATCTACTTAAGCCCCAAATATCGATCCCACGAGGAATGTTTAAATTTGAGATGATAAATTAACTAGGAAATTCATAGCAATAAAATGAAATTACTGTCACTAATTTTGAATATTTGATGTAATATCAGAACTAAATTATTAAATACTAGCAAAACATAAATGTAAAGTTTAAACAGTAACTACCAAACTATGTTTATGTGATGAAGTTATTTGATACGAAAAAGCATTTTTCCCACTACAATGAGTTTTTGGTAAAATGAGATGAGATAAATAGTTTAAATATGTATTATGCTAAATAAGAGAAATATTAATTCTCTACCCTAACTCAGTGTTGTACATAATCATTGGCTAATCTCAGCTTTAGTCCCTAAATCTGTGGTTAGGCTGGGAGGATACTGGCTCTCACTCCATAGCTCCCACTTCACTTCTCCTGAAAGCTAACGCTAGCATTAGTTCTTAAACACTAAGACAAAATTGGGGATTTTAGTCTATCATATGAAAAAAAACTTCATGAAAACTTTATTAGGAATGCTACTAATCCTCAAATATAAGTTTAAAAATGTAATAAAGCCCCTTCATTAGGTTGATTCAAGTGAAGCCAATTTTTTAGTAGTCATCTCCTCAAGCTTCTCCTCACTTATTTTTCTTTTCTTTTTTTTTATTTTTTTTTAGGATCTTTTCAATCCATTCTTTTTATTTCTTTTTTGAAGTGAGGATTACTATATCTAGATAGCCTTTAATAATTTTGAACTTCACTATCCTCTTCTTAAAGTTAAAACTCTATACATTTCTTCTTTTTGTAAATTCATATTATTTTATGATTTTCCATAAAGTCTCAATCTTTTTCTCTTACATAAAACTCTAAAATTTTTAACACTTAAAAAATTCAATTTTCTTTACATTAAATGGAAAAACATAGTCTTATCCTATCATACCAAATATCTTTAACTTTAAAATTGACCTTCATTATTAAAAACTCTACCTAAATTTACCACTATACTTAAGAAGACAGAAGTATAGTAATTTAAAGTTAAATCTTAATATCCAACGCCATGTTAAATTAATTTTAAAAATATAATTACTTAAGGACAAATAAAATTTAGTTTATTCTTCAAAATAAAATTTTCTTTCCGCTAAACTTAAGTTTTTAAGTGATTTTAAAAATGTTTTTAATATAAACTTAATAGGTGAAAGAAAACAATAAATGCATGAAAAAAACTGACCTGTAGAAGATTTCTAACTATGAAACTGGGCTCTGGTATGCTGTAGGTACTAGCTGTAAAACTACATACAGGCTTTAAAGCATTAAATAAAACATAATATATTATATATAACTTGATCTGAATTAAAAACAGAAATATAAAAACTAAAAAACTAAACTGACAAACTAAACTGAAAATACTAAAAAGGCAGAAAAAGTGAAAGTCTATAATTAATTTTACAAATTCAGTTCACAACATAACATTAAAATTCTTTTACTACAACAAGTTTCAACGAAAAGTACATCCCAATACAAACATAAACAACAAACACAAATCAAGAAAAACTAAAATATACTCATAAAACATCAATCTTCATCTGCTTCCACTTCATCATCCGATTCTTCTTCTTCTTCTCCTTCTTCTTCTTCATCATGAATGGGAGTATAGGGAGTGAAACTGGGGCAAGAAGAAAAGTCCACATTAGGTTCACCCCTAAGGTGACTTATCATGGCATTTTCAAAATCAAGATCATGTTGAACTCTCCTCTGATGATATTCATCATTATATGCATTCCTTGCTCCTATCTCTTCTAACTGAGTTTGAATATTTACTATACATTTGTTGAATCATGAGTTGATCCATAATACCTTCAAGTGATACAAATCTAGAAATAGATGCCTCTGCAATAGATGTAGAGGGTGTATCCCTTATTCTACTTCTAAACTCAACAATTGATTCTACTTTTTGAATCATATGTCTCCCAATCAGATTTTGTGTTTACAATCTCTCTTCATTTCTATGAGATTCTAGTCCTGATTGTTCACATAGAGTGAAAATCAAGGTAGGGTATCCCAATCCTCTAGCTGCAGAACTACCAACAAAACTTCAAGCATGTTTAACTAAAAGTGCACCAACTTCTATTTCCTTAATGTTTTGAATGTAATAGTTGAGTACAACTCTATCTTTAGTAACATCAACCAAATGATTTATTGGCAATAGTTTGGAAGAAATGAAGTGGTGCCATATTTTTGACTGAATAGATAACATGGAAGTAGGGAAGTTAAATATCTTTTTATTCTGAATCTTCCATTAGTAAAAAATGAAATAACTTCCTCCAGTGATGAATCAGTTATCACAAAGGCAACATATTCAAACCATAAAAAGTATTGATCTGATCAACAGTAAATTTAACTTGTTTACCTCTAATTAGGATGTGATCTTCAGTAGTGAATCTTAGGTTTGCATTAAAACTCTCGAACCATCGGGACAATCGCGGCACAATTTCTATGATATTGAAGTAGCAAAATCTTTCCCAATTCCCGGAAAGAATCAGTCTCTCGACCTCGCTACCCAGGTTTGCAAACGCCTGCTCTTGGATCATTCACTTGGTCTCCATCTGAGTATTGTAACTATGTTGGGCTTTGAAACTAACAAATCTTTGTGCATCAAAGTCCTCGGACGACCTTCTTCTCTTAACTCAGGGAACCATTTGAAAATTCTATAAAACCTCAAATACAGTCCAAATAAATTACTAAATAAAAATTCTAACTCCTCAAGAAAGGTTATTTATTAAAAAACTTTTCAACATGAGTTTTCTTCAAGTATTTTCATCAAAAATCCCAATTTTCAGATCTCCAAAAATCCATGGTGAAAATAAAAAATTTCTATGTTAAAGTTAAGCTCTTACTAAGCTCTTACCAACTTACCAAGAGAAGATGAAATCTATAGTCTTAAGCCTCTGAATCCTTCTCTTTTCCCCACAATATCTTGCCCTAGATAGTTGCACAACATTTATTATTTCCACTCTAAAAGTTTTTAACTTTAAGTTTTTCTTCATTATTATAAGTTATTGCCCTAGATAGTTGCACAACATTTATCATTTCCACTCTAAAATTTTTTAACTTTAAGTTTTTCTTCATTATTGTAAGTTTTAACTAAATTGTCTTACTCATTTCAATATTAAAAATTTTACTTCCCTAATAAAACTTCATATACATAATCGTTTTTTTCAAACTATAATCAAATTTATCTAAAGTATATTTGAGAAAAAATAAACTTTAAGTTTTTTGAAGATTTTTCATCCCCCCCCCAAACATGAATTTTTAAATAGGATAAAACATTTTAGCATTTTATATATAGAGGTAGGAATGAAAACTAAAAATAGCATGCTTACAAGAATTTTGACATCGTAAATATATAAGTAACAAAATTAAAAATAGGAGAAAAAATTTAATTCACAACAATAAAAACTAAACTACAGTACTCAGTCTAATCTTCCTCTTCCTTATCAGCATCACTATCATCGCTATGCCAAAAAGTTGTAGGCTCATATGATGGATATTTTGAACATAAAGTGAAAACTACATTTTGGTCACCTCTCATGAGGTTTTCCAAAGATGAGTAGAATTTCTTCTCATAATCTCCAGGTTTCCTCATATATCCATTCATATGTTCTACAAAAATTTCTAAATTTAATACTTTATCCACAGTATAGTTAATGTTATCTAACATTCTTTGCATTAAATGTGACTGCAAATCAGATCCATAAGTTTGACCTTGTCATGTCAAAGCACGTGAGGTATAAGCATGAGATGTAGAGGCACCTGAACTGCTAGAAAATCTAACTCTCCAGCCAAAGATCAAGTGATGTTAATAAGACTTCACATTAACACTTGTGATGGGTTTGAGAGGCTGCAGTATCTCTTCCCAGCTATCAAATATAACACCTGCCTGCTTGCATAATGAAAAGATCAAGGATGTGAATCCCAAAAATGCAGTATTAGTAGCGAAGAGAGAACTTGTGATAGTCTCATAAATTAGAGCTCCAATATCAGTGAGCTTGAACTGCTGAATGCAATAGTTCCAGGTAGCTCTATCTCGAGACACTTCACTGAGCTAGTTTTTTGGTAGCAGACGAGCAGAAATAAAGTAGTGCCACGTCTTTTTTGTGGCATCTAGCTTTGACATGAGGAAGTTGACTCTTTTTATGTAAGTGATCTTCCACAATCCTCTTCCCTCTATCAATGATGATATAATCTTGTCCAACTCCTCCTCAGTCAGATTATAGTTTGAATAAAAACATAACGAACTAGGGGGAAACTAGTATAATGGATTTATTACCTATGGGGAGAAAGACACTTATTTCCCTCAAACCATACCCTAACTTCCAAATCTTGATGATTTCGTAATTGGTAATTTCATTCTTATTATGGAAAAAGTGGTAAGTTTGGTTCTACCTTTTACCCATTATGTTTCAATCATCCAAACATGTTCATTAGGATCAAAATTACCCATTTCTCTTTGATTAAACTTGAATTTTAATTGGGGCATCAAAATCTAAAATTATAACCTTGCCCTGTCAGCTCTACCTCATAACTCATTAACAAATTTTCAGTACTCTATTCAAAGAGTGATTAAAACATCAGAGGAGAAAACGTTGTTTTTCAATTTTTAATTTAGATAATTATTATTTTTACATTAGAAAATAGGATTTTCAAAAATTAATTTATTTAAATGATCAAAATGAAGTTTTTAGTTTATGAGGAAAATGTTAGAGGTTCTCTTAAGTTAGAGAAGCATTTATGCAAAATTTTATGATTTTCTGAATTAAATTTTGCTTTCATTTCATAATTATTTATTGATTTTTAGTGATTTAATTAAATGAAAAATATGTTTTAATTACAAAAATTATTTTTTATATTTTCTTAAGTCTCTCTGAGTTGAGAGAACTTAGAGGAAGAAATTTTATATCTTTATGATTTTTAATTTATTTATTATAATTATTTTAATGAGAAAATAGAAAAATGCATTTTAAGCTTTTGAAAATTTATTCTTAACATAGAATAATTAGGAAAAATATTTTAATGAGTCCCAAGTGATCAGAAAACCATTAGAAACATTTTTAAATATTTTTTTTTGAGTTTCTAATTATTATAAAATATTTTTAATTCAAAATAAAGCTCAAAAATAAAATATTTTATTAAAAATGTTTTTTATTTTTTCCTAAGTGCTCCTGATCACAAGGAATTAAGAAAACCATTTTTCATAATTTCCTTAAGTTTTTTTTAATTTAATATAACTATTTTTTTTGCAAAAATATAATGTTTATTAGAAAATCAACTTTTGTGCTTAAAGTTAATGAAATAATTTTCAAATTTTTACAATGGGTTAACAAGATTTTTATCCACAATGTAAAATTTATTTTATTGATTTTTTATTCATATTTAATTTACATAAATTAATACAAAATATACAAACATAATAAAAAACAAAAAGTTACAAAAATTATTCAAACCATCATAATATTTTTTCTAAGCTTCTCTAACCACAATAAACCTACTAAAACTTATCATAATTTTACAAGTGCTATTTCAATTTATATAATTAATTTAAGCAAAAATTGACATCTTGGCTTGAAAATTAGGGTGAGAACATGGAAAAATCAAAGACCATAGCCTCTGCCATGAGGAACAAACCTTCAAAATTTCAACATATGATCAACAATGCTTAGTCATAATGAATTGAAATACCACGGGGAGTATTTAATTAATTAAAAATCAAAGACTAAGAAAATATATTTTATTTTTAGTCCACAATATTTTATTTTGTATTGCTTAAAGTTATCAAAATAATTTTCAAATTTTTACAATGGGTTAACAAGATTTTTATCCACAATGTAAAATTTATTTTATTGATTTTTTATTAATATTTCATTTACATAAATTAATAAAAAATATACAAACATAATCAAATACAAAAATGTACAAAAATTATTCAAACCATCATAATATTTTTTCTATGCTTCTCTAACCACAATAAACCTACTAAAAATTATCTCATAATTTTACAAGTGCTATTTCAATTTATATAATTAATTTAAGCAAAAATTGACATCCTGGCTTGAAAATTAAGGTGAGAAGCACCAATATGTATTCTGAACATGGAAAAATCAGAGAACATAGCCTCTGTCATGAGGAACAAACCTTCAAAATTTCAACATATGGTGAGCAATGCTTAGTCATAATGAATTGAAATACCACGGGGAGTATTTAATTAATTAAAAATCAAAGACTAAAAAAATATATTTTATTTTTAGTCCACAATATTTTATTTTGTATTGCTTAAAGTTATCAAAATAATTTTCAAATTTTTACAATGGGTTAACAAGATTTTTATCCACAATGTAAAATTTATTTTATTGATTTTTTATTAATATTTCATTTACATAAATTAATAAAAAATATACAAACATAATCAAATACAAAAATGTACAAAAATTATTCAAACCATCATAATATTTTTTCTATGCTTCTCTAACCACAATAAACCTACTAAAAATTATCTCATAATTTTACAAGTGCTCTTTCAATTTATATAATTAATTTAAGCAAAAATTGACATCCTGGCTTGAAAATTAAGGTGAGAAGCACCAATATGTATTCTGAACATGGAAAAATCAGAGAACATAGCCTCTGTCATGAGGAACAAACCTTCAAAATTTCAACATATGGTGAGCAATGCTTAGTCATAATGAATTGAAATACCACGGGGAGTATTTAATTAATTAAAAATCAAAGACTAAAAAAATATATTTTATTTTGAGTCCACATTATTCTCCCCTGCTCACTGAACAAGAGGATATATATATTTTTTTTTATGATTTTTCTATGAAAATATATGAATTTTTGAAGTTCTGGCATTTACATAAATTAGAAAAACACATATTTTCCTACTTAACACGCGGCGCCACCTCAACCTCGGTAGCTCCAAAGTCTCCACGCGGCACTCCACTATTTGACGCCACCGGCGACGTAACCACTTTGTCATCCAGCCTTTTCATTCCATCTGCTTGTCCAGCTCCATCATCACCATCCATCCATTATACGTGCGATCGGACGACATCTGCTCATCCTCCCTAAGTGACTTAACCCGTAAGCCATCCACACTAAGACTTTAAGATCTCCGTCTAGACTCAACCAAATTGTGTGGGGTTTGTTCCTACAACTTCATCTACTCAAGGCAAACATATTTAAATGGCATATATGGTATGAAATAAAGGAAATATGTATGGAGAATCAAAATAGGCTTGATTTAGTGATGAGGCTCAATATCTTTGTCTGAGAGGGGAGGCCTCAATCAGATGGTTGTAGTAGCTTCAATTGGGTCTAACAAACCTCCAGATGAAGTCTTGGGCTATGGTGAATTATCTTGGTATGATTTTGATCAAGGTCGTTTTCAAGTGTTGGTCTAGAGCTAGGTTAGAGGCTGTTTAGGATGGGGCTTTTGCGGTAGATCTTCTTCTCTCACTGTGGTGCTGGTGTGGGCACAGTTAATTGAACTTTGGTTGACCGCGAAGGTCTAGGAAAATCTGTCCTGGTTTTGGGGCATATTTCAGTGAAGAAATTGACTATGTAAAGTGGTTGTGAGTGGCTGAGAGCAAGGAGATTGAACTTAGGGAGGTTTGGAGAGGCTCTCGTAAGAATTTGGTAGAGTTTCCCTAAGGTTTCAAGCTCTCTCTCCTTTGGTCATGGAGAGCTTCCTTTATAGCCATGGCTGCTGGTGGAGCACAAAACTTAGTATTAGGTGCTAAAGCTTGCTGAGGAGGAGGGAAGAAAGCCTCTAATGGCCAGTGGGACTTAGCCAACTCAGAGAGGTTTAATTTAAGGTTTTGGCCTTTTAGAGCTCTTTTGGGCTGGCTATTTTTGGTGGCTGAGGTGGTGGTTGGCTAGGGTCTAGTCACATCTTGGCTCAGGGAGGTCAAGGGGTGGCTAATTATGATTAACTCCCAAGGGTAAGCAATGATGAGGAAGATATTTCAAGTTTAAACGAAATATGGGTGAAATTCCTAAAATCAAGGGACCATTGGTACATAGCTCATCTACGGTGGGCAAGGTGAGTTTAGTCTTGTCACTTGGGTCAAGAAGTTGGCAATAGAAGCTTTGGCTACATCAATTTGTCAAGCCTTGGTCAATTTCGGTGCATGGGTTTAATTTTGGTCAAATTGGCTTGAATTTGAGTTTGGGTTGGGCTAGCCATGACATTGGGCAAAATTTATTGATCAATATTTGGTGGATGATTGTCATAAAGAATTAAGAAAAGATTTAGAGCGATTTTAAATTTATTTGGTAGGTCAATTTGAAGGAATTTGGGTATTTGGTCAATTTGGGGTCATTTGGCTAGACTTGGGTTTAGGTTAGGCTAGATTTGGGCTAAGTCTAATTTGAGCGTTAAAAATGGACTAGGTTGATGTTATGACGAGTTCTCAACATTAATTGGGTGTCAATTTTGGGATTTGCGCATTCAATTTGGTGAAATTAGGAGACATGGCTAAATTGAGGCAATTGGGGGTTTTGGTCTAAGTTGGGTCTGAGTAAAATTGGTGCTTGAACAAGGCCGATTGAAGATTTAATTTGGTTTTCACAAATATTTTAAGAGTTTATGATGCAAAATTGGGGCAGTTGGATAGATTTTTGGGTTCAATTGAGTGAGATTTAGATTTTGGGCCAAAGTGGGGCTTTTTGATTTGGTTGAAATTGGATTCCAATGTGGGTCAAGTGGATTTCGATTTGGTCTAAATCAAGCTTAAACATGATGAATGTGAGTTTAGAATTAAAATTGGGAAAAATTGGAACCAAATTGGTGGACATTTGGGGTAAATTAGGATAATTGGACTTTTGAAGGCAATATGGGGCTTTTGGTCAAAATAGATCAAATTGGTAAAATTGTATTCAATTGAAAAGTCCAAATTGGTTTTAGAGACATTTGAGGTGATTTTGAAGATTTTGGGAAATTTTAGGCCACCAACGATTTTTTTGTAATTTTGGAAAATTTAGGGGGAATTTTGGTAATTTTGGCAATTTTAAGAAGTTTTTGGCAATTTTAATAGTTTCAAAGGGTTTGAAATGATTTTTGAACAAAATTTGGGTATTTTGGGAGAAATTGATAATTTTTGTCAGATTTAAGTTTTGGCGAGAAAAAGGCTAAGTTAGTTATTTTGGTGAAATAAGGTGCCAATTACCCTATTTGAGGCATGGACCAATGACATCCCTGCTTTGGTTCCTCTATGTACTGGTCCTATCTAAACCCTAGCCTAGGGCTAGTGGATTTAGGGGATCATCTACATGAGTCTCACAAATGATCAAAGGATCAAAGTCAACAAGTTTGGGTTTAGGGTTGTGAGTGAGTCTCACAAATGATCAAAGGATCAAAGTTAACAAGTTTGGGTTTAGGGTTGTGAGTGGGGTATAATGTGCAAGTGAGTGGTAGTGTATGCACTAGCTCAAGATCAACACCCAGAGTCAACCCTAAGGCCAAGCAATCCTATGCGGAATCACCCTGAGCTACCCCACATTGATCGCACCTGCTAAGTGTTAGACGTTAGGACCAATATGTGAAACTTCAAGTTGAGCAAAGATGAGTTTGTAATTTCTAGAGGTGAGGGTTCCTTTTATAGTCCTCTAGGAATAGTCAACAGGAAAGTCCTATTGCTAGACTGTTAGCTACTAAAGAGGAAACTATACCTCAACCAAAAGTGAGGTGTATTGGCATTGACCGAAAAGATAAAAAAAAACAACATGACTCTCTGAGTCGACATACTCAAGACAGAACAGGAAGGAGTAGAGGGGTTCTTCTAGGGAGTAACAAAGACTCTCACCGGAGAAAAAAAAGGAGATTTTGCGGAAAATTTTCGGGCGAACCCGCAGTCCCAACAAATGTAATATCTCAGAAGTTTGATTTGGAGTTTGAATTAAAATTTCAAGGAGATGAAATTATGCGCAAGCAAACCGGATTGAGTGGAAAACACAAGCTCAAAGAAGGGAATAGGGAGTCAAAGTCCTATTTTGAATGCAAGGATGGGAATATAGCGTCAAAGGCCTACCCTGAATGTAGAAATGGGAATAGGGTGTCAAAGGCCTACTTCAAAGGTAAACATGGGAAAAGAGAATCAAAGGCCTACCCCAAAGGTAAAGATGGACATAGGGCGTCAAAGGCCTTTCTTGGATGCAAAGATGGGAATAGAGCATTAAATAAATACTCCAAATATAAAGATGGGAATAGGACATCAAAGGCCTACCCTGAAGGCAAAGATGGGAATAGATTGTCAAAGGCCTACCCCAAAGGCAAAGATGGGAATAGGGCATCAAAGGCCTACCCCGAATGAAAAGATGGGAATAGGGTGTCAAAGGTGCAAATATGGGAATAGGGCGTCATAGACCTACCCCAAATGCAAAAATGGGAATAGGGCATCAAAGGCCTACCCCGAATGCAAAGATGTCAATAGGGCGTGAAAGGCCTATCTTGAAGGTAAGGATGTGAATAGGGCATAAAAAACCTACCCCAAATGCAAAGATGGACATAGGGCATCAAAGGCCTACCCTGAAGGTAAATATGGGAATAGGGCATCAAAGGCCTATCCCAAATGCAGAGATGGGAATAGGGCATCAAAAGCCTACCCAGAAGGCAAAGATGGGAAAATAGCATGAAAGGCCTACCCCAAAAGTAAAGATGGGAATAGGGTATCAAAGGCTTATCCCTGATGCAAATATGAGAATAGGACATCAAATACCTACTCCAAGTAAAGATGGGAATAGGGTGTCAATGGACTACCCTAGATTCAAAGATGGGAATAAGGCTTCAAATGCCTACCCCGGATGCAAAGATGGAAATAGGGCGTCAAAGGCCTACCTTAAATGCAAAGATGGGAATAGGGTGTCAAAGGCCTATATTGGATGAAAATATTATAGAATTTGCAAAATGCTGATGAATATGAGAATAAAATGCCATACTCCATTTAAGGTGGTTTTAAAACCTATATCAAATAAAATATTGGGAATTAAAGTGTTAGCAGTGCTGCCGAGAGCAAAGTGAGCATAGTTTAAAGGGGATTGTGGTGTGGAGCACATAAGTATGTGACATATGAAGATTGACACAGGTGTAGAAAGATTGAAGAGATTTGTGAGGAGTAAAAGGCTCCATTGGAATGTGAAGGAATTGGTATAGAAAAGGATATTCATGCTATGCAAGCAAAGAGTAAGAAACCTTAGACTCGACAAAAATAAACTAAAGCAATTTTTTCATTTTCTTTTTTGTCTTTTTCAGATTTAATTACCAAAGTAAATTTTCAAAATTTAAATTTTCTTGGTTGATTCTCAAAAAACAAGTTCAAATTTTAATATTAAACTTTCATTGTATTGTTCTTCGTTCATCACAATTCATAAGCAGTGTATGGTTCCATAACTCTTTAACATCGCACAAAAGGGAAATTTGACAAATATGTTGAAATCTGAAAGAATTTTTATTAATTTGCTTCAGACCAGTGTTATAGACTGAATATATGCTGAAAGCATCAAAACTGACAATTATGTTGAATACATCTGAAACATCATATGCATAGTACATATCATACATGCTGCTCTAACGCAGTACAAAAGGTGACAAAAAACGGTCCATATGTCCTCTATGGTATGAGCTCCTGATTAAGATGACCCACTAAGACACGCTCTAGGACCAGAACTTCTTTTACGTGTGCTTAGAGGTGCAACCATCTCATAGCTTGTACGGGCGCAGCTCTGCTAACTTCGGATTTGGTCAGAACCCATGTGATACTTTACTATCATCCATTCTTTTGAATTTCATGAACACTCTACAATGTCGTACCCTTGGAATGTAGTGCTTGGCTAAGTCTACTCCATTTCCTTTCAGAATTATTAATGAACCCATTGGTAGTGGAATCTCTACGGATACTCTGAATTCCTTGGGACCGATAACATCAATTTCTTTTCCGAAAAGAATATTGTTCTTGCTCATGAACGAGACCGTTTAGAAAAGTCTGACAAAATCATGATAATTGATGTGTGGGGGAATACAATCTCCTTCATCATAGATGTTGATTATACAACTATTGGGAATGCAATTGACTGGTAGTATACTCCATCTGACCATCCTTCTAATCATCCACTTTTAGAAGGCATAGGATCCACCACATCATTTTTTAAGATACCTCGGGGGTTCTGTTGCCTATCTTTGGTGAAATTGTAGCAACAACCACAATGGATGGTTATCCTACCTTTTCTCGCATCCATTTTTGTGATTCTGAATAAGTTCTTTCCATTAGCAGACCAGCTTGACCTTTGTCCCTTAGGTAAAAAACATAGTCTAGAGTTCTTCTTTCGTCACTTTAAGAGAAGTCCCTTGTATACAGCTACAGGCCCTCCAATATGTTGGCAAATTTTCAATTAATTTTCTTGTAGACTTCCAATTCTCTCTTCTTTACTTTGCTCATCTTGTCCAATTCTGTCATGGTGACCATCTATGATTGTCGGGGTTGTTCCTTCTTTTCCACATCTATAGGATACCACTTCTGAATTGGCTCTATAGGTAATGGAGTATATGACTAAGTGTCCGGGTAAGCTATCTCTTAGCATCCCGCGTTAGTGGTTAAGAACTCCACAAAATAACTGTAATAATCTAAATGGAGAACATTGCATGTTGGGCATTCCACGAATACTCATCCCATTGATGCTTGTACGGGAACCTCGACGTTGCACATCGGGCAACCCCTGTAAAGTTCATTTGGCATTTTTTGATTGTATCTAGTCTGCAGCAAAATTAGACTCGTACTCTTTGGCAAGCACACTGGAGGAAGTTTCCCTCATGTATGGGTCGTAAAACACCTCCTTAAAAATAGGGGTAAGTAAATTTTTGGCCTCTTTCAGGCGCCTTTCTTCTTCACATAGAAAAGCTCTGTGCTTGCGACGATTGGCATTTCGACATTGAGTTCTTCTTAGGGGCGTCTGGAGTCATTTCTTTATCAGTGCCGATTAGATCCCCCATTGGAAGAATTATCATTGAAGATAAATGGCTACTTTCTTCCATCGGATTTTGTTGCATTATCACTTTCTTCCTATTCACTGAGGAGTTTTCTTTAGTATTGATCCTCAATAGTGACCATAGTCCTTCTTTCTTTTGGAGACTGACTATGTCCATTAGGGGACCCTCATAGTTTATTTTGATTTTATAGAAGCCTAAGTCAAAAGCTATGAAGCCACCCTGAGGTGCCCTTTTTCTAGTTAGTGCGAGATTCAAGCTGTTTTTTAAAAGCAAAGATCAACTTACATCCCAACATTTCTGCAGAAGATAGAAAAACATCAGTGCGCTGAAATTCAACACGAACAAGAACAAAAATGAAGTAATTATTAAACAACAATTTTTAATTTATACAGTGCAAATTTCTTATTTAATTTATTTTAATCTAATGGAATTTCAAAATTATATAGAAAAGGAGGAAAATTCAAGTGAACAAATTCCAAAATTTTTATTTTATTAAGGTTAAGTTTATTACAAAATTTTGGATCCATTCATAGACGCTTGGCAAAATAAATAACCCTAGAACAATCAAAATTTAAAAAATTTGATTTCAAGTATCATCACATCGGGGAGTATGTCTTCAATTAGCAGTCATTGACCGACATCATAGGTTTTTCTCCTCGAAAATCCATTAGCTGGTAAGCTCCTCCTAAGTAGACTTTCTCTATGACAAATGGTGCCTCTTAAGTTGGTTCAAGTTTTCCACCTATTTTGCGGTGTGTAAGAATGGGTCTTTTAAGAATGAGAACAAGGTCACCAACATTGAATGCCCTCAGGCAAACTAATTTGTCATGAGCCCACACAATCCTCGCTTAGTAGAGCTCCAAATTTTGTTGTGACTCTAATTGCTTTCCCTTGAGACTTTCCAATTTCTTAAGCTTGAGTTGTACATTTTCTTCTCTTGTAATTTGGTTGGCGACGGTGACTCTAAAAGACGATGTATGAACTTCTAGTGGCAGTACGGCTTCAGACCCGTACACAAGTGCGTAGGGTGTAAATTAAGTAGAAGTTTTGAACATTTTCCGGTAAAGCTTCTAGTAGTTTATTATGTCACTCTCTTTTATTTTCATCAAACGTCTTCTTTAAGATCTGCACAAGCGTCTTATTGGTGGCCTCGTCCAGTTTGTTTTCCCTGAGATAGTAAATTGTAGAGTACCTCTAGTCTATCCCACATATTTTTGACAAATTTGTTGATCTTTGTGCTCTCAAAAGCCATCCTATTTTTGGAAATCACTCTGTAAGGTACACCGAAACAGTAAACAATTTGAGCTCTTAAGAATTGCAGAACATGTTGTGATGTAACCTCTTGTAATGACACTGTCTCTGGCCACATAGAGAATTAATCCATAGCGACCAGAATAAATCTATGTTTTTTAGAGGATGGAGGGTCAATCAGACCTATTATCTCTGTTCCCCAACTATCGAATGGCTAAGAGGCAACAGTTGAATGTAGCAAATTCGGAGGTTGGTGTAAGACTAACCCATGCACTTGACAAAGGTGACACTTTCTAGTTGTATACATGGAATTGAATATCATTGCTGACCAATAATATCTGAGTCTCTTGATCCTCTTTTTCATTTTTGGGTCTAACTGGTGAGCGTCACACAATCCGACATGTACTTCTTTTACAATATTTTGTGTTTCGGCTCTGCTTCGACATGGTAGCCACATCTGATCAAATGATCTTTTGTAGAGTACATCACCCACTAAAGCATATGAAATAGCTCTTCTTGTGATGTGATAAACTTCAGACTTTTCTTCTAGCAGCTTTTCAGTTTGCAAATATTCTATCAATGGCTTAAGACAGTCTTTGGTATTATCTGTCACTACAACAATCATCATTCCTTCTCCTTTTCCAAGCTTATGTAGATTTTCAAGGTCAATCTGAGATATAACCTGATTTCAATGTACCTTAATGGTAATGGAATCCTCCGAGGGAAACACCAATTCCTTGGCAAGTTTCACTAAAGCATCGGCATGGGCATTGTCTCCCCAAGGAACCCGATAGAGAGTCACACTTGAGATCTTTTCAAGCAACTTCGTTGCATACTGATGGTATTCTGCAAGCCTTAGCTTCAAAATCTTATACTATGCAGAAGCTTGTTGAATAACGATTTGTGAGTCACCATAGATGGTAATATTCATTATATCCATTGAAATTGTCAATTCCAACCTAGTGATTAGTGCTTCATATTCTACTTCATTGTTGGTTCATGGCCTTTTCAGGTAGTAAGAGAATCTTAACATGCCCTTATCTGGCGTGACAAAAATTAGACCAATTTCTGCTTTGGTTGACATAACTATTCTTGATCCTTTATCCTTTCTGGCTGACGAAGCCCCATCAAAGTACATCTCCCAGTGTTGTGCACTGGAGAATTCCTTTTATAATACTTATTCATCTGGTAACTCATCATTAAGTGGGGACCCACCTGGAAGTGGGTGTGCTACAAGAAAATATACTAAAATCTCTCCCTTAATAGCTCAGGGGGAACAAAAGTTATATCAAATTGCAATAAAATCATCAACCATCTTGCTATACGTCTGAAAAGTGTTGTTCGGGTCATCAAATATTGCAATGGATTAAATTTTGAAATAAGAATAATCTTATGAGAAAAAATGCTGGAGCAACATAGAAAAGGGCCATGACAGCCGGCCATCTTTCCATGATATGATACACGACTGCATGGAGTTTGCTCTTTTCAGTTGCACCTTATGAAGTTCAAGACTCGGGAAGCTCACCATGAAGTCAAGAATTTTTTAGTTTATTTCTCAGGATGTACCTTTATCTTCACCAGCATACTTATTGTGAACTTTTACACATAGATTCTTAGAGTTCAGTAGATCAACAACTTGCTTAAGACTGTTCCTCATGTAATGCCTAAGCTTTTGGGCGAAAAAATTAAAGCTAGATAATGCTTCTCAATAGTCAGATATTTTACCTTTGTCAGTATTAGATGGCAACTCAAGTAGTAGAGCGTGTTTTCCTTACCCTCAACATTGATCTGAGCCAACAGGGCTACGAGAGATTCGTCTAAGGCTGCGATATAAAATATCAAATGTTTCCCTACGATAGGGGCCGCCAAAACAGGAGGTATCATTAAATATCGCTTAACATCCTCGAAGTCCTGCTGGCATTTCTCTTCCCATACGAATTTGGTATTTTTTTTAATTAATTTTGAGAAGGGCTAACACCTACCTAGTAGATTAGAATTAATGCATCTCAAATAGCTAACTTCCCTTAAAAGGAACGCAGTTGTTTCAAGGTTTTAGGAGGAGGCATTTTCAAGTTAGCTTAATCTTATCCGGGTGGTTATCAATTCCTCGATGATTTACTACGAACCCTAGAAATTTCTTGGAGTTGGCACCAAAGGCGCACTTTAAGGGATTCATCTTAAGATTATATTGTCGTAATCATTTGAAAACAATCTTCAAATCATACAAATGGTCAATTTTATGTTTACTCTCAATAACCAAATCATCCACATAAAATTCCACTTGGTTGTGAATGAGGTTATCAAATACCTTTTTCATAGCTCGTTAATATGTTGCTCCGACATTCTTTAACCCGAATGGCATCACTGTGTAGAAAAATATCCCAATCAGTGTTCTAAAAGTTGTATGTGCTGCATCTTCTTGAGCCATCTTGATTTGGTTGTAATCTGACGATCCACCCATGAAAGAGAAAATCTCTTGTGTTGATGCAATGTCCACCATTATTTAGGTATCAAAATGAAAACTCATCTTTTGGACATGTTTTGTTTAAATCCATGAAGTCAACACAACTATAAATTTGTCCATTCTTCTTATTAACTTTCATAATATTGGCTAACCATGTGGGGTATTGCTCTTCGTATCGTTCCTCTTTCAAAGTTAGCATCTATTAACTTCTTCACCTTGGCAATGACTTGTTGCTCTATCTTGAGGAGCATTCTTCTGGGAGCTTGTTTTACTGGTGTCATATCTTTGTCCTCCCCAATTTTATGAACTGCAACTTCTGCTAAGAATCCTGGCATTTCATCATAACTCCAAGCAAAGCAGTCTTTAAATTCTGACAATAGCTTGATTTGCTCTATAGATACTTCATTGTTGGGAAGAGAACTTATAATTGTTGTTCAGGGCTCTTCTTTAGTCCCGATGATGATCTCTATCAATTAATCAATAATTAACTTAATTTTTTCTTCAAATTCTGGCAAAGCATCACCTACTAACTGATCTTGAGAGTCATCCTCTACATCAAGGCAATCCACTTCCAATCCACTAGTAACAATCATGCAAAATTCTGAGCATCAACTAGTCCTACAGAACCAAATCCGAGATCTTCTTTCGAGTTATGAGTTCAACTTTTAACATTCCACAATTTTTCAAAAAGTTGTACTTTATCATTTGGTGTTTATTTTGTGGAATGTCCCTTATGAATTTACTTTTTTATGCAAGGAGAAAAGTAACCAAAAGGCGATTCCATTAATTCATTAGAATCCTCTTCTAAATATACATGATTTTTAGAACTACTAGAAAGGGAAGCACGATAAAACTTGATCGGCATCAAACCAACACTACAGACTTCCTTGACCTTTAAACTCTCAACCATTTGAGGGTAGATTGGAGTAAGGGTCATGGCATTCACATAGTCGTTGATCTGATCATACATCAACTCATATTCATCTTTCTTCACATCTTCCAAGGATATCTCATACTATGGTTTCTTTGATTTTATCATCATTATTTCCTCCTTGGAGCTTTCTTCATTAGGACTTTCCTCCATGTCAATGTTGATGGTCGGCCTAGTCCATTCAACATTTGTATTGGTTCTTCCTCGTCCACGTCCCTGATCTTGCCCATGGGTGCGCGAACTAAAAAAATCCTCACCAACGCATTGCAAAATAGTGGTGGAAGATTGCTGGAGTGGAGTTGAATGGCTTTGCCTTTGTGATCCTTCTGATCTTCACTTTTTTTTGTCATAACTTTTCGAGAGAAGATAGTTTTTTTTTTAGGCATGTAGTAGGCAGCGTCTTCATGAATGCCGACTTCATGAACTAAAAATGATTGTAAATATCCCTTAATGTAATGGTCTTTCCCTTCCTTTTAATACTTAATGCATTGATGTAAGGATGATGGAACCATGTTGTGTTCGTGAATCCACGGTCAACCAAGTAGAGCATTAAATGAGGCCTTGGCATCGATGGTATGGAACTTAGCAGTTGTTACTAATTCTCCAACTTTCATAAGAAACGTACTTGATCCAAAACGTAATTGATCCAAGGACTCTTTCTCCCTTTTGGTTGAAATGAGGCCTTGGCATCGATGGTATGGAACTTAGCAGTTGTTACTAATTCTCCAACTTTCATAAGAAACGTAATTGATCCAAGGACTCTTTCTCCCTTTTGGTTGAATCCTCTTAATATCATTTTATTTGTTGTAAGGACCTGAGCCTCAATGTCCAAATAGTTTAATGTCCATAGACTCATTAAATTGAGTAATGCTCTAGGATTTACCAAAACTCTAGATAATACAAATTTGCCAATATTAACGGAGATGTCAAGCGGTCGGTTATGGGAAGTGGTACCGAGCAACAAGTCTTAATCTGTGAAGTTTATCCCAGGTTGTTCTTTTAATGAACAAACTTTTTCCAAGGATGTGCTGGCCAACTGAGCTAAGCAAATCTCTGGGTCTAGCAAGGCTGTAACAAGAAACTCTTTCTTCTCCTTTGATAGGATTAGAGCATTGTAAATGCTTAGTTTGGTTAGCAGGCTCCTAAGATGAGCTAGCACGTTATAATCCACTTTATTTAATCTTTCAACCCTTACTTAGTTGTGGGGTTCTTGCATTGTGGGAGGTGGAGGTAGCTCTTCTTGAGTGGCTATTTACTTTCCTTTATCCTTTAGAGTTGTTCTCGGGAGTAATACTTTCACACTGCTTAGGTTATTTATGTAATTTCTTATCTTTCTTGTACATTCATAGGTAAATATTCTGGTGTCTCTTCTTCATCAAATAAATCCAAGTTGATAGCAAATGGTGCACCGTCACACTCAAGGACTGGCTCCTCACTTTTGGTGCTATCATTACCGGTATTTTCAATGTCTTCTTCATTCTCGTTAACAGGTTCATCGGGCTTAAGTATGATTTGAGGATTGGTTTGGGAATCGAAATAGAGTTATATTGAGAAAATTCAATTACGTTATCACTAGAAATAGTTAAAACATAGCAAAAATCATAATCATTATTTTCATAATACCCCGGTGGGGGAAAAAGATAATCATACATGGTCAAGGGTTTGAGAATTTTCTTCCCCGCATCCGAGACAACCAATCTAACAGAGGAAACCCCTATCCTACCCCCCGTGTTATCAGTATTCACGACGTTACTCTTTTCTTTCTCTTCAGGTTGCAGCAATTTCTCTGGCGAAATCTCTATCTGGGGCTGAACAGGTTGTAGACTCTGAACGGTTGCCTAAGCTGAAGTGGTCTGAATATGATCCAGTATCTTCTTAGATGACTTATTCCAAGCTATACTTCATCCATCCTTTTCTGAATATGGATCTATCGGAATGATTGGCTTGGCCTAAATCATATTTACAGAACCTCTTTCAGGTTCTTTTAAATGTTCTTTCGGGATTGTTATATTCCCTTCTTTATGATTTTTCTCGAGCCAATCATTGAAAACAAAACACTGCTCTATAGTATGTCCGAGCAATCTGTGGTATGTTCCATAATTGGGCTGGTCTTTCTTGTCAACTTCCTCAAATATCCATGGATATGACAATCTGAACTCAAGCTTCTTTATTAGACTTAAGAACATTTTGGGTACAACTTCATCTTTGAAGGAGTATATTGCTTTCTTTCCTTCTAAAATGGTCAGACCCCTCTTACTCTCCGTTTGACATGATGCTCCCTAGTGCAACTATTGGCTAGGTTGATCATGCTATTGTGTTTGTTGCTGAGCATGCTATGGTGATGGATGGGAACCTTGACGAGAATGATCTGCTAGTTTCTTCATCGGCTGCTTTCCCTTATTGATAGTTTCCACTGTCCTGGACTTCTTCTCAAATATTTGGTTTGTTCTAGTCTTTTCTGATTTCTCCTAGGAATCCATATTCTTAACTTCATCTTGCATATTGCTAGCTTTGTTGAGTAGCTTCTCTAAGGACTTAATGCTGAGTCTCTTAAGCATGAAAGCTTTTGGCCCATGCTTTTTTTGAGTAGAATCTCATTTGCATGATGTTCCTATAACTAAGGCTCCCATTTTATGCTAAGGTTTGTCCACCTCAAGATATAATCCACTAAAGTCTCGTTAGGCTTTTGCCTTTGTATTACGAGATCTCCAATAGAAACTTGATGGTATGCTCCATCAAATCTCTTTACAAATAACTAATCTAACTCAGAGAATATCTTCACTCGTTGTTGGGCAACTCGACATACCAATCAAATGTTATCCCTGATAAGCCACTGATAAACTGACAGAAAAGCAAGGCTTCATTACCTCCATTAACGCCACAACTCACTCGAAAATCCACTATATACTATCTAGGATTTACATTCCAGTCAAATATCTTAAAGTTTGGTTACAAAAAACCCTTACGGTAGGCTACAACATCGAACTCCTTTGGGTAAGGTCTACCCATTAAAATCAATGCACCACCCTTTGATTGGGCTAAAGCCTCCCAAACTTGTTCGATCATTTATTTAAGTTTTATTTTCTGGTATGATGCTTTGGGCAGAGTCCTTCTTTTGTTAATCATCTCTATTAGCCAAGGTAACTTCTCTCTCTCTCTTCTGTAATGTGAACAATATCTGGTTGGTTGACCTCTGGAGAAGCTAACTATTGTGGTTGAAACTATCCATAAACTGTAGCCATGACAGCCATAGAAGTGGTCATCTCTTCCATCCATTTCTCTATTTGTTTGATTTGCTCATCCCTTAGTAGAACAACCCTATGCAGATCATCTATGACATTCATTTCAACAAGAGGTTGAGTTTCGCTGGCAAATGTAGCGGCTCTAGTTTTGATGACATGAATATCCATGAAATCTTCATTGAGATAGTTGTTAAGGTTAAAATCTTAAAATCTTCATTAAAGTTAAAATCTTCATCATCATCATCAATGGAAACTCCATGTTCTCGGCTTAACTTAGAAATCTCGATACAGAGCTTCTCAAACTTTTCTTTAACTATTGATTCTTTTATCATCTTGAGATTTGGGGGATTCTGCTGAACATTCTCCACTTGTTCATCCAACTCGGTAGCAATAGTTGCGACGATGTCAAAAACTTTGGACCCTCGCTTCTTTCCATGATCCTTCCCTACGGGCTCACTAAACTACTTAGGTACATCAAGCTTAGGAACCCATACATTTTTCATCAACGGTGATGTCTTGAGACAGGGTTGTCGGTACTATTTTTTGTTGGAGGAGTTGCCCGTAAGAAGTTGTCGGTCACTGGAATCAAAATCTTGTCACCCACTTCGGAAGGACGTTTTAATTTACATAAATATATTTAATTTTA
>NW_018222119.1:61870-79626 GCF_001263595.1 Phalaenopsis equestris
CAAATCCTGTATCTCTGTATCTATCCCAAAGGATAAACACAAGACTTAAGGATGAGGCTCGATCAAACAAACTAAACAATATATCACATCCATTTGGTCTGTAAAACCATTTTATTTGCCGACAAGTTCCCCCATTTAATATAAAGAATTAAATAGGTTTTATATTAAGCTGGGTTCCGACATGCTTCCTATATGGGCAAGCCCCTATAGTTAGTTACATCTTAAATAACCAAAGTCATTTAAGAAAAGTCTCGATAAAAATCAAGAAATATTATCTTCAAGGAGTTTCAAAGGGTAGGACTTCTTAATGAGATCGGACGTAGAAGTGTGAAAGGGGATTGGTTCAAATTTGGAACATTTTGTTGTAGAACTAAAGGAGGAAGAACTAGAGGATGTCATAGATCCAGAGGAGAACCTCGATGACTTCTCAAGCTATCCTAACGTTTGGATTCAGTTTTAAGGAGAAATATTTAGGTGTTCTATCCTTCCAATTTTATTATTTAGGGCTTACATTCGTGTGAAACTATCACAGAAATAGCATGGAAGATGTGAGGATTTAGGTCATGATCAACCTCTGAATCATAAAAGAACGACGACCTCGGCACCCTAAGATGATTTAGGGCTTATATTGTATAGCAGTGCTATACAAAGGCCTAAAGATAAGGTGAGGATTTACGTTGCATAATCAAGCAACCTCTAAGTCCTATGACTTCGTTGTTTATATAAAAGGAAGGAAGATTTGTTTAGCTTGGGAAGACAGGTTTTGCTGTTAAAGATGGCCGTGCTGCCCACCTTGCTAGCTCTATGCTCCTTTCCACAATGAGTTTTAGTTCTCTAGTGTCTTAAGTTATGATGTTATGCTGCACACCTTGCTAGCTCTATGCTCCTTTCCACAACGAGTTTTAGTTCTCTAGTGTCTTAAGTTATGATGTTAAATCAGGTGGCTTTATGTTTGAAGTTCTTTACATTTTATGGGGGCATATTAAAGTTGATTAGTGCAACACCGGTTAGGATCCTACGGTTCCTTTGTTCCTGCACCACTATTTCTTTTTGGATTCACTTAGTCCAAATGAATTTACTAAACTCAACTTAATGGGTTCCATAATTTCATTTACATCGTGGGAAACCTCATTAGCAACCGTAAGTTACCTCCTCTGAGGAATTCCTGATCAACCGATAGAGATGTCTTAATTTAGTTGAAGTTGTAGTTTTGTGTGATGTTTGTGACTAAATTTTGAGTTGTTTTATATTTTGAATGTTGGGGTGGTGAATTTTATCTTGATTGATTTTAGTTTTAGTTTTGATTTTGGTTTTGGTTTTGTGGCTTTCCTAAAATTTTTAGTTTTCATGTAGGGTGGCGTCATTGTTTAGCATGCAAGTTTGCAGGTATAATGTACAGTATGAAAGTACAATAAAGACAACGTTAAAAACTGTAAAAGTGCACCTGACGATTCTTCTCATTCCAACACCTTGGCTCTGAGAAGTGAAGCTTCGATCAGAGAGTCTCGGCACATTCGTTGGGGTCCAAGGAGGCTAGGGATTAAGCCTCTGGTCTTAGTGAAATGCCTAGGCCCAAATTCGACCAAGGTTGATTTCAGGTGTTGGTCTAGAGCTATGTCAGGGGCTCTATGGAAGGGGAGTTTGATAGGGCTCTGGCTTCTCTCAATGTGGTGAAGGTGTGGGTGAGTTTAATTTGAGTTTGGTGGAGTTTAGAGGTGTGGAGAGCTTTCTCCTGTCTTCGGCAATGTTTTGAGCTCAAAAATTGTGCTTCTGCAAGGGGATTCAGGGCAATGTGGTGGTTGGGTTGCACTGAGGAGGTCTCAAAGAGGCTTTGGGATCAATTTGGGGAAGTCTCTTAAAGGAATTGTCAGCTCTCCCTCCATGGTCATGGAGGGGAGCTTTTTATAAAAATGGCCTTAGGCTTGCTGTCATGGCCAATTAGGTGGTGGAATGTGCTGCCTAGGTGGAGGGTAGAGAGGCTTTAAGCTTCAATTTGGATCATGTAGAATCTAGGTTTGAATTGGGTTTAATCTCATGGTGGTTGCTCTTGGTTTGGCCATTTTCTGGCGACTAGGCGGGCCGACCGGCCAGGGGAGGTGGCTAGGGAGGTCAGGTGAGCCAAGGGAATATGTCACATCAACTTAATGTGTTTAGGCTTTGTTTTGGCAAAAGTATCCTAAGCTTAATCAAATATGGCATGAAATCTTTTAATTTAGGGGACCTTTGGTCCATGTCTTAGTTTAAATGGTTTTAAGAGGTTTAGGTTGGTCACTAGGGTCCAACTAATGGTTGTGGAGTCATTAATTTGGTGACTTTGGGGTAGTTATACCAACTTTAATGCATGGGTTCAATGTGGGTTCAAGTGATCAGAGCTTGGGTTTGGGCTGGCTATCCATGTCAATAGACCCAATTAATTGATCAACATTGTGTAGATGATTGTTATGAAGATTTTTGGTGAAGGGTTGAAGTGATTTTGAGTTCAATTGGTGAGTCAATTTGAAGGATTTTTGAAATTTGGTGAATTTGGGCATGTTGGACTAGATATGGGTCTAAGTTGGGCTATCCTTGGGCTAAGTCCAAATTGAATGTTTCAAAAGATCAAGGGTGATGTTGTGAAGATTATTCATGAAGGGATAAACTAGAAATTTTGGGGTTAAGGCCCTCAATTTGGTGAAGTTTGAGGACATGACTAATTTGAGGAAAAATTGGGGACTTTTGGACTTAAGTCGAAACTAAATGAAATTGGAGCTTTATCAAGGCCAATTGAAGGTCAAATTTGATGTGTAGGAATGTTATGAAGATTTTTCAATACAAATTGTGGCAAATGATAGGGCCAAAATTAGGTTTTTGGTTCAACTCAAAATTGGGTTCAAATCATGGACCAATTGAGCTTGGATTTGATCTAGATTGGTCACATCAAGAGTGTATTTGTGTTTAAATTTGAAATTGGGGTAAATTGAGACCAATTTGATAAACATTTGGAGTGATTTGGGGAAAATATGGGCCTTTAAAGGGCAATTTGGGGGTTTTGATCAAAGATGGCCAAATTGGCTAAATTGGGTCTTATGATAGTTGAGAAAAATGAAATTGGGAATATTTAGGAGGGTTTGAGAAAGGTTTTGAGAATTTTTTGGGATTTTTTGGAATTTTTTGAATTTTGGGCTAAGGAGGGGTATTTTGGTAATTTGGCCAATTTTGGTGATTTTGGGGAGTTTGAGAGTTTTCAAGGTGTTTGAAATGATTTTAGAACTAAGTTGGGTATTTTGGGTATTTTGGGTAGATTTGGGAATTTTATCCAAATTTGGGGTCCCAAGGGTATCTAGGTAATTTGAGGGAATTTAGGGGGGAAATGTTAGGTTGGGTATCTTGGTAGAGTTTGTGTGCCAACCACCATCAATAAGCCATGGACCAACAGAGATCCCATTTTGGGTTCTCTATGTAGTGGTCTTAGCTAAACCCTAGCCTAGGGCTAGTGGGTTTAGGAGACCACATACATGAGTCTCCCAAAAGTGTCAAGGGACCAAAGCCAAGAAGTTTAAGTTTAGGATTGTAAGTGATTGTGAGTGCAAGTAAGAACCTTAAGCCCTAGACCAACACCCAGGGTCAGCCCTAAAGTCCAGCTGTCCTAAGGGGACTCTCATAGAGCTCCCCCATAATGACCTTACCTGCTAAGTGCTAGAGGTTAGGACCAACATGTCGAACTTCAAGTTGAGTAAAGAGGAGTGTAGAATTTCTAATGGTGAGGGTTTCTTGTCTAGTTTTCTAAGAATAGTCAATAGGAAAGTCCTATGGCTATACCTTAGGCTACTAAAGAGGAAAAACTAAACCTCAAACAAAAGTGAGGTCAACAAATTGAACCCCAATAGGCGAGGTGTGTTGGGCACGCACACCCTGCGTATTGTCGTTGACTGACGAGATCAACAAAAACCAATACAAACTCCTAAGCCAACATACCCAAAAATATGTGTAGAGTTGTCTATGTGATTTGTTTCTGCTGGGGATTTAGCAGGTGATCGTCTGATTGAAATCAAGGAGTAGTGACTCTCGTTCGAAATCGGAGAGTGAATTTTGAGTTATGAAATTTCAGCTATTTATAAAGGATGGGAGTCAATATATAAGTGCTGACCCCAAGGTGGGAATTGAAATTTGGGTATCAATCCCAAAATAAGAATCAGATGCCATAATCCATTTAAGATGGTCTTCAAACTTATTTCAAAATATGAGAATAGGATTGTGTGGGAGGACCCAATCAAGATGGAAAGCACAAAGGCTCACATCAGGCTCCAATGGGTAACAACAGTGTAGAAGAAGGCGACCATTAAGGATACGTCTCCAAAAAGAAAGGACTATACAAATTTGAGTTACCACTGAGGAGTTATATTCGAACTGACATGTGACAGGGAGAATATATATGTCACGTTAGGAAGAAAAGCGCTAGGACTCACATCCAACCCAAGCGATGATGAAGAAAATATTTCCTACATGGAGGAGGGAAGCACTGGGACTCACATCCAACTCAAGAGGTAACAAAAAAATATGTACGTAACGTTAGGAAGGAAAGCACTAGGACTCACATCTAATCCAAGAGGTGATAAGAGAATATATGTGTTACATCGAGAACAAAAACACTAGGACTCACATCCAACTCAAGAGGTAACAAAAAAATATGTACGTAACGTTAGGAAGGAAAGCACTAGGACTCACATCTAATCCAAGAGGTGATAAGAGAATATATGTGTATTGAGAAGGAATGCACTAGGATTCACATCCAACTCAAGAGTTAAGAAAAAAATATGTGTGTGTCATGTTAGGAAGGAAAGCACTAGGACTCACATCCAACCCAAGCAGTGACAAGAGAAAATATGTGTTACATTGAGAAGGAAAGCATTAGGACTCACATCCAATTCAAGAGATAACAAGAAAATATGTGTCCTTATGCAAAAAATATATAGATTCACACATGTGAATTCGTGGGAAATATGTGAATAGAATATGAGAATATGTGAAGGAATCAAAATTTAGGTACTAATTCAGAAATGAGAATTGAATTTTAGTTATCAGAATTGAATTTTAGTTATGAATTTTAGTTATCATTTTTGAAAAAGTGTCAGAAGTCAGGGACCTACCTCAAAGATTAAGGATAGGATGTCGTGCACAATTAAAGGGGGTCTTATACCAATCTCAAATATTAGGAGTCAAAAATTTGGTACTGACTCCAAGAATCATATGAAAACAGTGTAGAGAGTTCGTGATGTTGAATTTGCAGAAATGTGTCATGTGAAAATGTTGATTTTGTTGAGGAAGATTTGTAGAGTTTCGTGGGGTTTTGTGCAGAATGTGAAATTTTGGGGGGATGTAAAGAGAGTTAATGCAGCTAAAGATGGTTGTTCTGCGCGCCCAAAGAGTAAGAAACTTCGAAATTGAGAGAATCCCCTCAACATATTCATTTTATTTTCTTGTTATTTTTATAACATTTAGTTTTTTCTATATATGTCATTAAAATTTTAATTTTAATTGGTTGATTTTTAAAAGAAATTTGTTTTTTTCTTATGGTTATTTTTACTTGAATTTTATTTATTCTTAAAGGTTTGTTGTATCGTTCTTCGTTCATTGAAATTTTGAACCAACGTGTGTTTTGTGGATTCCATCCATCGTACAAAAAGGCAACAGACAAAAAGGCACATTTTTTAGAGAAATTTCTATTTATATGCTCCAATAAAGATGTCACAGATCAAACATAGGCTAACGCCTAAAAAGGTACAATATCTAGTCCATGTTGAAGTACATCCAGAACATCTCATGTCATGAATACATTGTAGGCTGAGTATATCAGATACATATTATGTTGCTATATATAAAAAAAAGAAAAGTAAACCCTCTGACCCTCTGTATCAGGTATGATGAGCTCCTGATTGAGAAGACCTTCTAAGTCATGCTCCAGGACAAGAGTTCCCTTCGCATGTACTTAGAGAGGTACAACCCTCTCATAGCTCGTATGGCAGTAGCTCTTCTAGTTCTGGGTCTGGCTAAAATTCATATGGTATTTTGCTGTCATCCATCCTATGGAAGGTCACGGACACCCTACGATGTTGTACCCCTAGAATGTAATGTTTAGCGACATTTGCCCCATTTCCTTTCAGAAGCAAAACTGAACCAACTTGCAGCGGAATCTCTACAGTTCCTCTGAACTCGCCAGGGCCGACATGTCAATCTTTTTCCCAAATAATATATTGTTCTTTCTCAGAAATGAGACCGTGTAGAAGGGTCTTACAAATTCATGATAATCAATGTGAGGAGGTATACAGTCTCCCTCATCATATATGTTGATGATGCAGCTGTTTAGGATGCAGGTAGTTGGCAGTATGCTCCATCTGACCATTTTCTTGATCATCCAATTTATTAAAGGAGGTAGTGGATCTACTTGGTCATGTCTAAGGATCCCTGGTGGATTTCCCTGGCTATCATTTATAAAATTATAACAATAAATGCACTAAATGGTGATTCTTCCTTTTCCTCTCATCCAATTCTTTGGCTCAGAGTATGTTTTTTCTATGAGAAGGTCTGCTCAGCCTCTATCTCTCACATCAAAGATGCAGTCGAGAATGCTTCTTTTATCAACTTTGAAGATAACCCTGGTATACAGCTCCAGGCCTTCTATTATGTAGACGATTCTTTTTTGAACTTCTTCGTAAAATTTAAATTCTCATCTATTTACTTTGCTTATTTTGTAGTACTCCATCATACTAGGAGTCAGTAGCTGTCGCTGGCTTTCCTCCCTCTGAACATCGGAAGGAACCCAAATTGGTGCTGGCTGATCTAGAACATGAAACTTGACATCTAACGGGATGTAATTCCATTGGCTCCATGGTATATACTGATCTGTCCCCAATGGGAAGTGTGACTCAACCATCACAATATCTGAAGTCTTAGAACCATCGATAGTGGAGGTATACTCTTCCAATGTACTGAAACATTGTAAATGTAGAACATTGCAATCTGGGCATTCTACAAACGCCCCTGTGGCTGATGTCCTTGCAGGTATCTGCAGGTATCTTAGTGTGGTATCTTAGTGTCGCACATTGGGAAACCCTTGCATAAAACATTTGAAGCTAAAGGTGCCTTTGGCTCTGTCACGAACGCTGGTTCTTCATCTGTGGCGAGTAGGCTGGCAGAAGTTTCTTTCATGTCTGGATCCTAAATATGCCTCTCAGAAATAGGGGAGAGTAAGTTGTTTATCTCTCTCTAACGTATGCATTCTTCTCATAGGAAATCCCTCTGCTTCTTGTGGCTGGCAATTCTGCGTTGCATCCTGCGGAGCAAAGGTTTGCTATTGGTGGCTACTAGGCCTCTAGCTGGTGTAGCTACCATGGAGGGCAGACGGCTGGGACCTTCCATTCATGACGTTCTTGCCTTTACGTGATGCATTATCTTTGGCGGTCACCCTCAGCAGTGAAGGCAATCCCACTTTCTCCCTGCAGCTGACTACATTCATGACAGGACCTTCATAGTCCATGTCGACCTTGTTAAAGTCCATGTTGAAGTCTATGGTACCTTCCTGTGGTGCCATCTCCTCATTTAGTGTGATTCTCCAGCCATCCTTGAAAGCAAAGATAAGCCTCTGTCCCGACATTTTTTAGCAGATGATAGGAAAAACGTCAGTGGGCCGAAACTTGGCATGAACAAGAACAAAACTAAGTATTTATTGAAGTGAATTTTAGTTTATTTTAGTGAAATGAATTGTTTACTTATATATGAATTTTGTTAAATTTTTGTGAAGCATTAAGTTCAAAAGTGGAAAGGAGAAAATTTGAATTTTAAAATTTTTTCTCCAAATTTTCATTATATTGAGGTTAATTACAAAATTTGAACTCGGTCATAGATATTTGGCCACATAGATAACACCAAAATAATCTAAGATTCTAAGTTTTAAAGAAAGTGAAGGCAAACGGCATCAGGTTGCGTAATAGGTTTTGCCTTGGAAGTCAACTAACTGGTAGGCTCCACTTGTGTAAACCTTTTCAATGACAAATGGTCCTTCCCAAGTTGGCTCAAATTTTCCACCTATTTTGCTGCGTGCAAGAATAGGCCTTTTCAAGAATAGGCCTTTTGCAAGAATAGGCCTTTTGAGGGCAAGTACGAGGTAACCAACTTTGAATGTCCTTGAGCGGACAAATTTGTCATTGGCTTGTACCACCTTCGCCCGGTAAAGCTCCAAATAATGTTGTGTTTCTAGTCGTTTTACCTCAAGATTTTCCAGTTCTTCAAGTCTAAGTTTTGCACTTTCTCCTATTGTGAGTTGGTTGGCAATAGCATTGTGAGTTGGTTGTTGTGAGTTGGTTGGCAATAGCAACTCTAAGAGACGTTGTTTGGATTTCTAGCGGCAGCACGGCCTCAGACCCGTACACGAGCATATAGGGTGTACACTGAGTGGGAGGCCTGAAATTCATCCGATAGGCCCACAAGGCTTCTAACAGTTTGTTATGCCAATCCCTTTTATCTTTTGTCTTCATCCAGTGTTTTCTTCAAAATCGGTACCAATGTTTTGTTGAAGGCTTCAGCCAGACCATTTGCTCTAGGATAGTAAATCGTAGAGTATCTCCAATCTATCTCATGTCTTTTAACAAAATTGTTGAACTTTGTGCTTCCAAAAGGTATCTCATTATCAAAAATTATTCCTCGCGGAACTCCAAAATGGTAGACAATTTGGCCTTTGAATAATTGAAGGACGTGTTGTGTTGTAACCTCACGTAAAGGTACTGCCTTTGCTCATTTGGAGAAATAATCTGTAGCGGCAAGTATAAACCTGTGTCCTCTAGAAGATGGAGGGTCTATCAGACCTATTATGTCAGTGCCCCAACACTCGAATGGACACGAGGCAACAGTTGGGTGTAGCACATTTGGAGGTTGGTGTAAGAACACAACTTGGCATTGGTGAACATTGGTGACATCTTCTAGTTGTATCGATGCATTGGGACGTCATTGCTGACCAATAATACCCAAGTCTTTTGATCTTCATTTTCATTTTTGGCCCTGACTGGTGAGCGCCACACAATCCAACATGTACTTCTTTGACAATATTGTGTGCTTCAGCTCTGCTCAAACACCGTAGCCACATTTGATCGAATGATCTTCTATATAGAACGTTTCCCATCAGAGAGTAAGTCATTTCCTTTCTTGTGATGTGATGTGCTTCAAACTTGTCTTCTGGCAGCTTTCCAATATACAAATATTCTATTAATGGCTTGCGCCACTGTATTCACGGTGTTTGCAATTGTAATTATTGCTTCTTCTTTTTCAAGCTTATGTAGAGTTTTGAGGTCGATCTGAGACAAGACTCGTCTTCCTTGCACTGTGATTTCAATGGAATCCTTTGAGGGACATGACATTTCCTTAGTAAGTTTTGCTAGAGCGTCGACATGGGCATTATCTCCTCTAGGAATCCGGTAGAAAGTCACATCAGGAATCTACTCCAGGAGCTTCATTGTGTACTGATGGTATTCTGTTAACTTTAGTTTCAGAATTCTGTATTGTCCGACGACTTGCTGGATGACGAGTTGGGAGTTGCTATAGATGACAATGTTTGTTATATCCATTGAGATTGTCATTCTTAATCTGGTGATTAAAGCTTCATATTCTGCTTCATTGTTGGTGCACGGCTCCGTCAGGTGGTATGAGAACTTCAACATACCCTTATCTGGTGTTATAAAGATCAAACTGATCCCTTCTTTGCTTGGTATAACTATGTCTAATCCTTTGTCTTTTCTGGCTGACAAAGCACCGTCAAAGTACATCTCCCAGCGTTGCGCACTGGCTCCCAGCGTTGCGCAAGCGTTGCGCACTGGAGAATTCCATTTGTAGTATTTGCTCTTCTAGTAACTCTTCATTGAGAGAGGACCCAGCCTGCAGTGGGTGTGCAGCGAGAAAGTCTGCTAGTATTTGTCCTTGACAGCACGGAGAGTTGACAGCACAGAGAGGAACAAAAATTATATCAAATTGCAATAAGATCATTGACCATCTTGCTAGATGTCTGGAGAGTGTTGGTCGGGTCATCAAATATTGCAACGGATTAACTTTCGAGTTTAGTGTAATCATACGAGAAATCATGTAATGTCTAAGCTTTTGTGCATCAAAAATCAATGCCAGACAATGCTAATCAATAAGTGGATACCTTATCTCCATCAGTATTAGGCGACGACTCAAGTAGTAGAGTACATTTTCCTTACCCTCATCATTGACTTGGGCTAAGAGGGCTGCAAGAGAGTCGTCTAAGGTCACAGCACAAAGTATCAAAGGTTTCCATAGAATAGAAGCTGCCAAAACAGGAGGTGTCATTAAATATTGTTTAACGTCCTCAAAGGCCCATTGGCATTTCTCTTCCCAAATGAATTTGGCATCCTTTTTAATTAATGCCGAGAAAGGCTGACACTTACCTGAGAGATTAGAAATAAAGCATCTTAGATATGCCAACTTCCCCTGGAAGGAAAGCAGTTGTTTCAAGGTTTTAGGAGGAGGCATTTCCAAGTTAGCTTTAATCTTATCTGGGTCGATCTCGATTCCCTGATGACGGACAAAGAATCCCAGAAATTTACCGAAGGTAACGCCAAAGGCGCACTTTAATGGATTCATTTCAATGTCATATCGTCGTAACCATTCAAACACGATCCTCAAATCTTAAAAATGGTCTATTTTTAATTTACTTTTGATGACCAAATCATCCACGTAGCATTCTACTTTGTTGTAAATAAGGTCGTCAAAAATCTTCATCATTGCGCGTTGATATGTTGCTCTAGCATTCTTTAGGCCGAACAACATTACTAAGTAGCAGAAAATTCTAATCGGTGTTCTAATGGTTGTAAGTGCTGAATCCTTGGGAGCCATCTTGATTTGGTTGTATCCCGACGATCCGTCCATGAAGGAGAAAATTTCATGTGTTGAAGCGATATCCACCATCATCTCTGGTATGGGGAGTGGAAATTTGTCTTTTGGACATGCCTTGTTCAAATCTTTGAAGTCTACACAAAAATAGATTTGTCTTTTTTTCTTCTTAACAGGTACAATGTTAGCTAACCACATGGGGTATTGCTCTTCTTTCACAAAAGTTGGTGTCTATTAATTTCTTCACCTAGGCGATGACTTGTTGTTCTATTTTGAGGCGCATTCTCCTGGGAGCTTATTTTACTGGGGTTATATTCTTGTCCACCCCAAGTTTATGGACTGCAACTTCTTGCGGACAGCTCTGACATTTCATCGTAGCTCCATGCGAAGCAATCTTTGAATTTTGTTAATAGTTTGATCAACTCTACATATTCTTCGTCATTGAGTAGAGAACTTATAAATGTAGGTCGGGATTTTTCTTCAGTCCCGAGGTTAATCTCTTTCAATTCATCAATGGTAGATTTAATTTCCTCCTCAAATTCTGGCAGAGCATCTTCTATTAGCTGATTAATAGAGTCATCCTCTCTATTGAGGCAATCCTCCTCTGACTCACCAGTAACAATCATGCAAAATTTAGAATCATCGACTGGTACGACTGTACCAAATCTGAGACCCTCGTTTGAATTTTGAGTTCGACTTTTACCATTCCGTAATTTTTTAAGAAGTTGAAATTTATCTTTTAGAATTTGTTTTGGTAAGCGTCCTTGTTGAATTAACTTTTGAACATAAGGTGAGAAGTAACCAAAAGGCAATTCCATTAATTCACTAGTATCATCATCCAAATTTACATGTTTTTCAAGCTCAATCGAGATAGAAGCACGGTAAAATTTGATCGGCTTTGTACCAACACTACGAACTTCCTTGACCTCTAAATTGTTGACCTTTCGAGGGAGAATTTGAGCAAGCGTCATAACATTCACATAGTGGTTTATCCGATCATACATTGTTTCATATTCATTCTACTCTGTATCTTCTAGGGATATCTCGTACAGAGGTTTCTTCCATTTTGTCATCATTATCTCATCTTCAGAACTGTCTTCATCACCAATATTGATAGTTGGCCTAGTCCGTTCAACGATTATGTTGATCCTTCCTCGTCCACGTCCCCGGCCTCGACCTCGGGTGTGCGAACTAAAAGAACCTTCACCAACTTGTTGTAAGGGAGTGGTGGAAGATCATTGAAGTGGAGTTGAATGACCTCCTTTTTGTAATTCTTCTAAATCTTCATCTTTGTTTGTGATAACTTCACGAGAGAAGACAATCCTCTTTGGAGGCGCATAGTAGGCAGCATCTTTGTGGATACCAACTTCATGCACTGAAAATGGTTGTATGTCTCCTTTGATGCAATTTTCTTGACAATCTTTGCAGTATTTGATGCACTGGTTAGAGATGATGGTTTCATTTTGTGTTCATGAATCCATCATCGACCCAATAGAGCATTAAAAGAGGTCTCGACACCGATGATATGAAATTTAGCGGTTGTCACGAGTTCTCAAACCTTTATAAGTAAGGTCATTGATCTGAGGGCTCTTTTTCCCTTTTAGTTGAATCCCTTTAACATCATTTTTTTGGCTGTAAGCTCTTGAGCTTCAATACCCAAATAGGCCAATGTTCGTAGGCTCATCAAGTTAAGAGAAGCTCCAGGATCTACTAAAATTCTGGACAACACAAATCTGCCGATGTTAACGGAGATGTACAGTGGACGATTATGGTTGGCGGTACAGAGCACCAAGTCTTCGTTTGTGAAGGTTTCCCAGGTTGTTCTTTCAAAGAACAAACTTCATCTGAGGATGTGCTGTCCAACTGAGCTAAGCAAATTTTTTGGTCAAACAAAGCTGTAACCAGAGACTCTCTCATCTCCTTTGACAGGATCAGAGCATCATAGATGCTTAATTGGGCCAGCAACTTCCTAAGATGAGCTAGCATGTTGTAGTCTACTTTGTATGATCCTTTTTTTTTTCTTGATCAAGTGGTTCTTTCACTGGTGGAGGTGGAGGTGTTTCTTCTCGAGTCATTATCTACTTTCCTTTGTCTGTTGGAGCTATTCTCGGTGGTAACACATTTTTGCTCCTTAAGTTAATATCCTTGATTTCTTCTTCTTGAGATATCATTGTTGAATCTTCTGGTGTCTCCTCCTCTTCTTCAAAAAGATCTAAGTTTATGGTAAGCAATCTACCGTGAATCTCGAGAATTGGATCCTCGTTATCGGTGTTGTTGTAAACAATATCATTGATGTCTTCTTTGGACTTGACAACGAGTTCATCAGACTTGAGTACAATTTGAGGATCATTTTGGGGATCAATATCGAAGTTAGATTGGTCATAATCAGTTAAATTATCACTAGAAATAGTTAAAACATATCCAAAATCACAATCATTATATTCTTAAGACCCGGAAGGGGCAAAAAGATAATCGTACAAAGGCAAGGGTTTGAGGATTGTCTTCCCCGAATCCGAGACAACTAATTTGGTAGAGGTGGCCCCTATCCTACCCCTCGTGCTATCAATATTTGTAGTGACGCTTCTTTTCTTCTTCTTTATCCTTGATGATGACGGCTCTCCTGAAGAAACCTTCATCTCGAGCTTGGTATGCTGCGGATTCTAAATGGAGGCTTGTTTTGATGCTGACTAGATCTTGTTCAGTATTTTCTTGGATGATCTGCTCCAGACCTCATTCCATCCTTCTTCTCTGGTATATGTATAAGGTTTTTTTGATGGACCCTGTATTTGATTAAAAACCCTCTTAAGTTCATCCCAAGTTGTACTCCATCCATCTGTTTCATTATACGGATCGATTGGAGAGATTAGCTCGGTCGAAATCATATTTATGAAACTTTTTTCAGGTTCTTTTAAATATTCTTTCAGAATTACTATGTTCTCTTCTTTGAGGTTCCTATAGAGCCAGTCTTTAAAGATGAAGCATTTTTATATGGTGTGCCCAAGCAATCGGTGGTATGGACAATAATTTGGTTCATTCTTCTTATCCACCTCTTTGGGCTTCTTCGGATCTGGTAGTCTGAACTCTGGGTTCTTCATTAAACTTCTGAATATTTTAGATATAGCTTCATCTTTAAAAGAATACACCATTTTGCATCATTCTGAAAGGGACATTTTCTTATCCTTTGTTCGAGGTGATCCCTCTTGATGCGGTCACTGGTTAGATTGACTACTCTATTTCTGATCATACTATGATGAAGACTGGTGAGGCTCTTCTGCATACATCTTCATCGACTACTTTCCTTCGTCGATGGTCGCTACTACTCCTGATTTCTTTTCAAACACTCTGGTCACCTTAGCCTTTTCATGTGGCTCCATGTGCATGATTTCTTCTTGAAGACTGCTGGCTTTACTGAGTAGCTTCTCAAAGGATTTGATGGTGAGTCCCTTGAGCATGAGAGCTACTATCCCATGAATGCTCTTGAGTAGAATTTCAATCGCATGATGTTCTTGTAGCTGAGGTTCACATTTCGTACTAAGGCTTCTCCACCTCAAAATATAGTCCACCAAGGTTTTGCTAGGCTTTTTCTTTTCCATCATGACCTCTCTAATGGACACATGATGTTGCGCCCCGACAAATCTTTTCACAAATAACTGTTCCAACTCGGAAAATGTTTTAACTGACCCATTAGGCAAGTCAGCGTACCAATTGAAAGCAATTCCTGACAAGCTGTTGGAAAAGCAGAGCTTCACTATTTCTTGTGTTGCCACAGCTGGCTCAAAAATTTGTTATATGTTGTCTGACATTTCCACTCCCATCAAATATCTTGAAGTTTGGGCCACAAAACCCTTGGGGAAAGGCACGGCATCGAATTCCTCCGGGTAAGGTCTACCCTTTAGAACCAATGCACCACCTTAGATTGGGTTAAAGTGTCCCGCACCTGTTCAACCATTTCCTTGAATTCTTTTTCTAGTATAACACCTGATGGAGAATCCTTTCTATGTTGCTCGTCTCTGTTTGCTGAAGCAACCTCTCTTCTTTCATCTATGATGTGTATGATTTCTGGTTGATTGATCTCTGGAGAAGCCAATTATGGAGCTTGTGATTGCCCCTGAATAGTGTCCATGGTGGTCATGGTTGTGGTCATTTCTTCTATTCTTTTCTCCAGTAGACTAATTTGCTCATTCCTTAGGAGGATAGCCCTACGCAGCTCATCTACGGCATTCTCCTCGATGTGAGGTTGAGCCTCACGGGCAGATGTGGCAGCTCTGGTTTCAATTACATGGACATCCATGAAATCTTCCTCCAAGTAATCATTGTAATCAAAATCTTGGTCATTACTATCAATGAAAACTCTGTGCTCTCGAGCTAACTCAGAAATCTCGATCCTAAGTTTCTCAACTTTCTCTTCAATTATTGATTCCTTGATCACTTTAAGATCTGGAGGACCCTGATGGACATCCTCTACTTGTTTTTCCATCTCGTTGGCTATTGTTACAATGATGTCAGATATTTCAAACTCTGGTTTCATTTCCTGCTCTTGTCCCACGGGCTCATTGGACTGTATCGGTGCAGCAACCTTGGGTACCCATACCTTTTTCTTTTTCGATGATGATGTCTCATTGAGTGTCTTAGTAGAAACATTGGTATGTCAAGGAAAAGTATGCTCCCCGTGGTGTAGATTGGCTACAGTGCCAGGAAATCGTCTTGTCTTTGCTTTTGGGATTATAGGAATATCTTCATAATGGGTAACGGGTAACATTTTCGGACCCGGTCTCGACTTAACCGGTCAACGGCCTGCGGGCCTCGTAGTAGTATAATCAGTAGTAACTACTGCGATATCAACTCTGTAATCAACTATGTTCCCTAAATGTAACCAAATGGGGATACGAGTAGGTAGCACTCCAGTTGTCATGTATGTGAGACTGTCTGCCGGACTCTGATGGACTTGACCTCCTTCAAAATTTCCTTCTTCATGCGAGGGGAAATTGCATCTCCCACTTATTTAAGTAACTTGCTGACTGAATATCTTTCTTTGGTAGCTAGCCTTTTGAAAACTGCACTAACTCAGGTGATAGGAGTGAATTTCTTTCCTGCCTCACCATGTCCATGAAGTGTTGGTAATGCGGTGGCAATTTTCTGGATACTCTCGTATCCATCAGCATTCTTCAAAGGATGGAATCTACTCCCTCGTAGGAGTGGATAAATTTATGGTAACACTTCTTCAACTTGATGAGGCTTCTCCTCAACAGGTGTCTCCTTGGGAGCCTGGGCTTTGATGGCCCTCTAAACCATTCTGTTATTGTTCTTTTTTTGGGTTCGGGTCAGCAGTACAGTCCTTACATGATCCGATTTCAAACACGAGTGGTGGGACAGTTAATCCCTCAGTCAGATTCTCAATAATCATTACCACTTTCCCCTTAGCAACAATGAGGATAGTAGGTTTAGCGGGTGTCATGCCGGCAGTAATTTTAGACTTCTTGCAGGCAGGGAAGTCTTGAAGGCAGTTCAGACTATATTCTACAGATTTTTCCTGTATTTCTGATGTGGTGATCTTCATCACTACAAATGGGGCTCTCCCAAGGATGACCTAAAGATCTTCAAATCCAGCTTTGAATTTGATGGTAGGAGCGAGATTACGGGCTTCATTGCTCGTTGGCAGGTTGCAGGAAAAGGCTAGTGTTGGGTTGGCCATTGCAGTAGGCTTGAAAATAGAAAGTTTTGGGGTTAGCTATATGACCAAAAAACCTTGTAATTTCTTTTTAGTGCAAGCACTGAAAGTAGAGGTTGATCTATAGACCGGGAAGGTCTTAATATATGGGTATTTTAAACTTTTGTTTAAGAAAAATTAAGAGGTGTAAAATTTAATTAATGTAAAAAAATTTTAAAGTGCCTGCAACACAACACGATATAAAAAGTAGCAAATCAAATTTAGAAGGGAGATGTGAAGTATTTTAGGATCTCGTGCATGACCCATTTAGTGGAAGAGAATGTCGAGGTGGCACTAGTCCACCGTTACATCTATTGGGTGTCCTACCCCACATGAAAATTTAAAGAGTCTCCTTAATGGCCTCCTGAACCCCTCTGTTCAATGATGGTTGAACAACTAGTCCTGAAGTCCAAAGAGTTAACCATACTTTTCCAAGACATAAATGGGTAAAGTGTGCCAACGGAAGAAGGGTAATTTTGTCTAAGAGAGACATGGACACATTACCGTTGTGTGAAGATAATATTTCTTAATTTGTGTAGAGAGAAAAGCTTGTTCCCCAACGGAGTCACCAGAAGCTGTCGACCCTATTTTTGGTTGGAGGAGTTGCCCGTAAGAAGTTGTCGGTCACCATAATCAAAAATTTTTCGCCCGCTTTGGAAGGACGTTTTAATTTACATATATATATTTAGTTTTAGAAAATATGAAATCAAACTGACACCATATTTTTTATAGTTTAAATAAAAGAGTGTTGTACGTCAAATCCTGTATTTATCTCAAAGGATAAACACAAGACTTGAGGATGATGCTCGATCAAATAAATTAAAGAATATATGACATCCATTTGGTCTGCAAAATCATTTTATCAACAAGTTTCCCTATTTAATATAAAGCATTAAATAGGGTTTATATTAAGCTGGGTTTGGACATACTTCCAGTAAAGGCAAGCCCTTATAGTTAATTACATCTTAAATAAACAAAGTCATTTAAGAAAAGTTTCGATAAAAATCAAGAAATATTATCTTCAAGGAATTTCAAAGGGTAGGACTTTTCAATGAGATCGGACGTAGAGGTGTGAAAGGGGATTGGTCCAAATTTGGAACATTTTGTTGTAGAGTCCAAAGAAGGAAGAACTAGAGGATGTCATGGATCCAGAGGAGAACCCTGGTGACTTCCC
>NW_018222119.1:79640-91690 GCF_001263595.1 Phalaenopsis equestris
CAGTTTTGAGGAGAAATATTTAAGTTTTGAGGAGAAATATTTAGGTGTTTAATCCGACCAATTTTATTAGTTAGGGCTTACATTCGTGTGAAACTAACACACAAATAGCCTGGAACATGTGAGGATTTAGGTTTATGACGAACAAAAAAAAATTCTTGTTTTCTTGACCTTAGAATACTAAGACGAGTTAGGGCTTATATTTTATAGAAGGGCTATACAAATACCTCAAGATAATGTGAGGATTTACTTTGTATAAGCAAGCAACCTCAAAGTCTTATGGCTTTGTTGTTTATATCTAAAGAAAAAAAATATTGGTTTAGATGAGTAAGACAGGTTTTGCTGTTGAAGATGGTCGTGCTGCCCACCATGCTAGCTCCAAGCTCCTTTCCGCCACGAGTTTGAGTTCTTCAGTATGTCAAGTTATGATGTTAAATCAGGTGGCTCTATAGTTGAAGTTCTTTAAATTTAATGGGGGCATATTAAAGTTGATTAGAGCGACACCGGTTAGGATCCTACAGTACCCTCGTTCCGACACCGCTATTTTCTATTGGATTCACTTAGTCCAAATGAGTTTACTAAACTCAACTTAATGAGTTCCATAATGTCATTTACACCATCGGAAAACTTTTTAGCAACTGTAGGTTACCTCCTCCGAGAAATTCCCGATCATCAGATAGAGATGTTATAATTTAGTTCAAGTTGTAGTTTTGTGTAATGTTTGTGATTAAATTTTGAGTTGTTTCATATTTTAAAGCATATTTCGGTGAATTTTATCTTAGTTGATTTTAGTTTTAGTTTTGGTTTTGGTTTTGGTTTTGTGGCTTTTTAGTTTTGGTTTTGGGTTTTGGTTTTGGTTTTGTGGCTATCGTAATAGTTTTAGTTTTCAAGCAATGCGACATCATTGTTTAGCACGCAAATTTGCAAGTATAAAAGTACAGTATGAAAGTACAAGAAAGACAACGCTGAAAACTATAAAAGCATACCTGGCTAGTCTTCTCATTCCACCACCTTGGCTCTGAGAAGTGAAGCTTTGATAAGAGAGCCTTGGCATGTTTGTTGGGGGTCCAAGGAGGTTAGGGATTGAGTCTCTAGTCTTGGTGAAATGCCTAGGCCGAAATTCGACCAAGGTCGATTTCAGGTGTTGGTCTAGTGCTATGCTAGGGGCTCTGTGGAAGGGGAATTTGATATGGCTTTGGCTTCTCTCAATGTGTTGAAATGGAAGTGGGATTTGATATGGCTTTGGCTTCTCTCAATGTGTTGAAGGTGTGGGTGAGTTTAATTTGAGTTTGGTGGAGTTTAGAGGTGTGCAGAGCTTTGTCCTATCTCCGGCAAGGTTTTGAACTAAAAAATTAGGTTCAGTGTAATGTGGTGGTTGGGTTGCACTGAGGAGGTCTCAAAGAGGCTTTGGGATCAATTTGGGGGAGTCTCTTAGAAGAATTTTTATCTATCCCTCCATGGTCGTGGAGGGGAGCTTTTCATAAAAATGGCCTTAGGCTTGCTGTCATGGCCAATTGGGGGGTGGAATGTGCTGCCTCGGTGGAGGGCATAGAGGCTCAAAGCTTCAAATTTGATGATGTGGCCTATATGTTTGAATTGAGTTTAATCTCATGGGGGTGGCTCCCAGTTTGGTTATTTTTCGGCCAATATGCTAGCTGGCCGGCCGACGAGGGGAGGTGGCTAGGGAGGTCAGGTGAGCCAGGGGAATATGTCACAACAACTTAATGTGTTTAGGTTGTGTTTTGGCAAAAATATCCTAAGCTTAACCAAATATGGCTTGAAATCTCTTAATTTATGGGTCCTTTGGACCATGGCATAGTTTAGGTGGTTTTAAGAGGTTTAGGCTTATCAATAGGGTCCAACTAATGGCTGTGGAGTCATTAATTTTGTGACTTTGGGGTAGTTATACAATCTTTAATGCATGAGTTCAATGTGGGTTTAAGTTATCAAAGCTTGGGTTTGGGCTAGGCTAGCCATGTCAATAGACCTACTAATTGATCAATATTTTGTAGATTATTGTTATGAAGATTTTTGGTGAAGGGTTGAAGTGATTTTGAGTTCAATTGGTGAGTCAATTTGAAGAATTTTTAAAATTTGGTCAATTTGGGCATGTTGGGTTAGATATGGGTCTAAGTTGGGCTATCCTTGGGCTAAGTCTAAATTAAATGGTTCAAATGATCAATGGAGATGTTGTGAAGACTTTTCATGAAGGGATAGAGTGGAAACTTTTGGGTTACGGCCCTCAATTTGTTGAAGTTTGAGGACATGACTAATTTGAGGTAAAATTGGGGATTTTTAGACTTAAGTTGAAATTAAATTAAATTGGGGCTTTACCAAGGACAATTGAAGGTCAAATTTGATGTGTAATAATGTTATGAAGATTTTTCAACACAAATTGTGGCAAATGGAGTAGACCATGGGTTCGATTTGGTGGAACCAAGTCATAGAGCCAAAATTGGGTTTTTGGTTCAGCTCAAAATTAGGTTCAAATCAAGGACCAATTGAGCTTGTATTTTGTCTAGATTGGTCACATAGTGAGTGGATTTGATTTTAAAATTAAAATTAAGGTAAATTGAGACCACTTTGATAAACATTTGGAGTGATTTGACAAAAATATGGGGCTTTAAAGGGCAATTAGGGGGTTTTGATCAGAGATGACCAAATTGGCCAAATTGGGTCATTTGATAGTTGAGTAAAATGAAATTGAAAATATTTGGGAGGTTTTGAGAATTTTTGGGATTTTTTGAAATTTTTGGAATTTTGGGCTAAGGAGGGGTATTTTGGTAATTTGGCCAATTTTGGTTATTTTGGAGAGTTTGGGTGTTTCAAGGTGTTTGAAATGATTTTTGAACCGAGTTGGGTATTTTGGATGGATTTGGGAATTTTGGCCACATTTGGGGTCCCAAGGGTATCTAGGTAATTTGGGGGAATTTAGGGGCAAAAGGTTAGGTTGGGTATCTTGGTAGAGTTGGAGTGCTAACCACCAAAAATAAGCCATAGACCAATGGAAATCCCATTTTGGCTTCTCTATGTAGTGGTCTTAGCTAAACCCTAGCCTAGGGCTAGTCGGTTTAGGAGACCACCTACATGAGTCTCCCAAAAGTATCAAGAGACCAGAGCCATTAAGTTTAAGTTTAGGATTGTGAGTGATTGTGAGTGCAAGTATGTACCTTAAGCCTTAGACCAACACCCAGGGTCAACCCTAAGGTCCAGCAGTCCTATGGGGACTCTCTATAAGCTTCCCTAAATGACCCCACCTACTAAATGTTAGAGGCTAGGACCAATATGTGGAACTTCAAGTTGAGTAAAGAGGAGTAGAATTTCTTATGGTCAGAGTTCCTTGTCTAGTTTTCTAAGAATAGTCAATAGGAAAGTCCTATGGCTAGACCTTAGGCTACTAAAGAGGAAAAACTAAACCTCAACCAACAGTGAGGTCAACAGGGGTTTCTCATTAGACGCATCGACATGTCGAAGAGAGGCATACTTCACATGATATAGATCAGATACAATACCAGGTAACTTCTTCATATTTTCCTTCAAAACTTTAGAAACATCCTTTTGATTGGTGACTAGTAGAATTCTAGGACCTAGATGCGACTTAACTGGTTGACGGCCTATAGTTCTTGGAGTAGCAACGGTAGAATAGGTGGTGATGAAGGTAGCATCAACTCTGCTTCCCAAGTAGAACCTGACTGGAATGCAAGTAGGAAAAGTTTCAGTTGGTCTTTGAGATTGTCTGATAGAAATAACATCTCTTAGAATTTCTTTCTTCATGTGAGGGGATACTGCACATCCCACTCGTTTAATTAATTCACTAACTGAACAACCCTCTTTGGTAGCAAGTCTCTGGAATGTTGTACTGACTCGGGTGATGGAAATGGGCTTCTTCCTCTCCCCACCTTGTTCAAGGGGTGACGGTAAGGTAGCATCAATCTTCTGGATACTTTCATACCCATTGGTGTCCATTAGGGGATGGAACCCACTCCCACGCAGAAGCGGATAGGTCTCCAGCTATCATAGTTCCTTCTGATGAGGGATTTCATTTACAGAAATCTGGGCTTTAGCAGCCTTCCGGACCTTTCGGTTGCACTTTCTTCTTTCTGAAAAAGTTAATGGCATAGTTCTTGAACTTGATCTAATTTCAAACACAGATGGAGGGACGGTGAATCCCTCGGTTGTATCATCAACAATCATAACCTCTTTTCCTTTAGTAGAAATGGGAACAATAGATTTGGCAGGTGTCATTGTGGTAGAAGTCTATACCTTCTTCTAAGAAGGGAAATCCTGAAGGCAGTTCAAGTTGAACTCAGCAGACGGATCCTAAACTTCTGGAGTGGCAACTTTCATTATGATAAATGGAGCCTTTCTGAGCACGTCTTCAATTTTATTGAATACGATTCCAAACATGATAGTGGGAGCGACATTGTGGGCATTTTGGCTCGTCGGCAGGTTGCAAGAAAAAGTGAGCATAGGGAATGCCATTCCTCGTCGGCAGTTTGCAAGAAAAAGTGAGCATAGGGAATGCCATTACAACATCTACAGAAAGAAAGCTCTAGGGTTACTTATTTAGCCAATACTTTTTAATTTTAGTGTGAACACTAAAAATTAACAAAGGTCGATCTGTAGACTGGAAGAGTCTTTATTTAATTTTATTTTTTAAATATTTTAAAATTTAGTAAAAATAGTTTGAAAGTAGAAGGATTTAATTAATTTAAGTAAGAAAAGTTTAAAAAGCAAGTGCAGCATGACACAATTTTATTTAATTTACAAAATAGCAAACCAAACCTGAAAAGAGATGAAAGGGAGAGTAAAGTGTTAGGACCCAGTGCGTGACAAACTTCACAATGCATATTTACATCTTAGATAACCAAAGTCACCTAAGAAAACTCTCGATAAAAATCAATAAGTTCAAGAAGTTTAAAAGAATAGGAATTTTCAACTAGAACAAACAAAAGTGGTATAGAAAAAAAAAGAATGGCTCAAATTTGGAACATATTATGGAATTCGAAGGAAGAGAGACTAGGGGATGTCATGGATCCAGAGGAGAACCTCAGTTACTTCCCAAGCAACCCAATAGTTTAGCTTAAATTTCAAGGAGAAATATTATTTAATTGTTGCATCCTGCCAATTTTTATTAATTAGGGCTTATATTTATGCGGAACGATCTTAAAAATAGCTTGGAAGATGTGAGGGTTTAGGTCATGACAAACGACTAGCTCGAAATCCTAAAATGAGTTGGGGCTTATATTGTTTAACAGAGCCATACAAAGGCCAAAAGATAAAGTGATGATTTATGCGCACTAGGCGGACAACCTCAAAATTTTATGGCTTATTGCTTAATTCTAAGAAATGGTTTAGCTATTGTATACATGTTTTGCTGTTGAAGATAGTCATGCTGCACATAATGCTAGCTCCAAGCTCCTCGTTGTGGTGAGTTTCATTTTAGAAGTGTCGAATCTTAAAGATTGAGAGATTTATCAAGTTTAGAGGTCAAGTTTTCTAATGTGTTCAGTCTTTATGTCAAATCAATTGTTTCCTAAGGTTATAGTTATTTAAATATCACAGGGGGGGGTTAAATTTAATTAAAGCGACATTGGTTAAGATCCTTGGTTCCTTCATTCTGGTATCACAACTTTTTTTTGAATTTACTTAGCTTGAACGAGTTATGAACCCCATTTAAACCAGGGAGTTCTCGTTAGCAATCATGACTTACCTCCTCTGAGGGACTCCCGTAAATTAAAAAGTGTGTTGATCTCAATTTTTTATATGTAAGGATTTATGACGCTGACACCACTAAAGCGCCCAATACTTGATCCTTGTATGAAAATTAAGTTGTGTAAAATATATACAATTATAGGCAATTAATAATGAGATTCTACACAAGTATACGTATCGTTATCAAGTAATAAAGGACTTTCTATTTAAGCCCCAAATATCGATCCCATAGGGAAGGTGTAAATTGGCAATGATAAGTTTTATTAGGAAATTTACAGAAAATTAAACAAAATCACTGTCGTTAATTTCAAATGTTGAGATGTTATCAAAACTAAAGTACTTAACTATTAGAAAAAAAAGAAATGCAAACTTTAAAAAGTAAATACTAATCTACTAACTATGTTTATGTAATGAAGATTTCTTACTTGAAAAAGCATCCTTCACACTACAATGAGGTTCTGGTAAAATAAAATGAGATAAATGTTTATAATATATATTGTGTCAAATTTGAGCAATCATAATTCTCTAGCTTGATATAGTGCATATAAAATAATTGACTAATTCTAGGTTTAGTCCTTAAATCCGTGGCTAGGCTAGGAGGATATCAGCTCCCACTTCCCTTCACCTGAAGGCGAACTCTCGCTTTAGTTTTTAAACACTAAAACCGAATTGGAGATTTTAGTTGTCACCTTAAAGATTCTCCAATTCTACACCAAACAAAGAATATTTCTCTATTTATTTACACTTTATTCCATGAACGAATTTCTCCTCCATGAAATCAAATGTAATCCTCACTCTATTGTAGAAATCTATTTCCTGGATCATATGTTTCACAACATATTTTAACAATTCAATTAGTTAAATGGAAATGTAAATTAAGTTCGGAGTTGAAAAATCATCATAATTTATTTTATGTTTTAATATTGGTCATCATCTTATCTCTTCACTTCATCATATCTCAGAGTAGGGAGAAAGATAGAGGGAACTACTCAGATTTCATGAGAAAGACACAACAAAACACAAATTTCATATATAAAAGAAAGTTCATACAGCACTAATAAGAAAACAAAACTTATATAAAACTATTTCTCAAAGCAAATCTCTTGTAGCCTTTCCTTAGAAATGCAGGAAGAATATATCTCTCACTTTTCTCCTTCTCCAACACTCTAACAGATAGTTTCACACTAAATCTGACCACACACACTCTAAACTATCAAAGAAAAATCATTAATGGACTCCAATATGGTGGTTGAATGAAGATGGATTATGAAGAATTACAAAATGGAGCGTGGTGGAACATTATGGAGTGAAAAGGAGTCCATTTAATGATGAATTTCGGCCCCAAATAAAGCCCAAGGTCGGTTCTCCAAGATGTGCCTCCAAAAACTCTTCAAGAATCGTCCAAATACATCGAACCTTCTAGAAACGGGGACTGAACCACCTTTGGCACCGTTGACGCTAGTCTGGCACCGCTGACGCTAAGTAAAAATTTAATTTGTTCTGTTGTTCTGCATCGTCGGCGCTGCCATTGGCGCAGTCAGCGCTGAGTACTTCTTCAAAAACGTCATTTTGACTCCAAATTCCATCCTTTTTGCTTCTTTTTTTGCTTTAAGTCCTAAAAATCAACAACCTGCAAGAAAACATCAAAAAACCTTCCATTAAGGTGCAATATCACCAAAAATAAAAATAAATTATGGGTCTAAAAATGCATATATTTTCGGTTTATCAAAATCCCCCAAACTTACATGTTACTTGTCCTCAAGTAACTCCTCTACTACATAAAAATATGACTTATGGTAAAGAATTTAACTTCTAGAATTCTGTATTTAAGTTCTCTAACATAATAGTATAACTTGAAAAAAATTCAAAATAACTCCAGTTAATACTAAAGGTTCTAAGATATTCAATAATTAAGTCTAAGATTTCTGATCCTCTATTTCTTTTAAGAAAAATTGCAATTTGTCATTTTAAAATCACTTGGAAAATTCATATGAAAAAAAAACTTTATAAAACTTTATTAATCATTAAGCTAATACCCAAATAAAAAGTTTAGAAAATGCGTCCACCTTTTTTTTAAGTTGATTCTAGTGAAGTCAATTTTTAATTAGGCATCTCCTCAAGCTTTTCCCAACATCTTTTTTTCTTTTTTCTTTACTTTTTAGGATCATTTTTAATCCCCTTTTGCTTTTCTTTCTTCTTTGCTTTTTTTTTATGTATATGAGGATTACTATATCTTGATAGCATTTAATGATTTTGAACTTCACTATCCTCTTCCTAAAGTTAAAAAGTTAAAAAAATCTTACATTTCTTCACTTAACAAATTTATATTAACTTAAAAATTACATAAAGCTTAATTATTTTTTTTACAAGAATCTCTTAAGATTTTTGAATACTTCAAAAATAAAATTTTCTTTACTTAAAATAGAAAAAGATAGTCTTATTCTCTTTAACCAAATATCTTAGTCATATTAAATTTAAAGATGAAGTTGTATAAGAGGGGTATCACCAAACACTAGATCCAAGTTCCTTGAGGTAAGAGCTTTACTTCTATGCAAAAATTTTGGATTTTCACCATATATTTTAAACACATTTGGAAGATTTCAAACATTAACTATTCATGGTGAAAAGTGAGGAAAAATCTATGAAAATTTCTTAAGAACTTTTGTTAGTGCTTTTGGAAGTTTAGTTTAGTGATTTAAACTTGATTTTTAAAGTTATTTTTGGAATTTAACAAATTTATAGAATTGCACCAAGAATGAAAAGGAGCAGGGAAAGAACCCATTTAATTTGAACAAATTTGTTAGTTTAAAAGCTCAAGATGGATATAGTGACGCTCTACAGTCATAAAAATTGATTCAGGAGCGATGTTTTAAAAGTCTAGGTGGAGAAGTACAAGACCTGATAGTCCGCAAACAGTGAGAACTGTTCTATTGTTTCTCTGTCATCGCAGTGATTTCTGTTGTGAGGGAGTTTTATGCAAATCTCCCAGAGGCTGAAGACGGTCGAGTTATGGTTAGAAGAAAGTTGGTACCTTTTACTCCAAAGGTTATCAACTTGTTTTACCATTTACCATCGTAGACAGTTTTTATGTGAATTATAGTCCTACAGAAGCGGAGTTAGATGAGATTATTTCGTACTTGACTATTAGGAGAGGATTTTGGAAGATTACTAAGGAACTACCAATGAAAGGAGAGTAAATTTCTCAACTTCAAAGTTAAGTGCACATTCAAAGGCCTGGCACTATTTCATTTTTATTCATCTACTTCCTTCAAATCATCTCAGTGAAGTGACCAGAGAGAGAGACCTTGAACTATTGTATTCAGGAGGAAAAACCCATCAACATATGGGCTTTGATATATCAAACTATCATTAGTTCTGCTACAACTGCTACTACTGCAAGTATGGGATTTACTTCCTTGATATTTTCTTTATGCAAGCAGGCTAGAGTAAAGTATGATAGTTGGGAGGAAGTTTTGTTTCCTCTAAATCCCATCATGAAAGTGAATGAGAAGACTTATTATGAGCATTCGATTTTGGGCTGGAGAGGAGGATTTTTTAGGAGCTATGGATTAGAAATGTCTGCTACATCTACCACTGCTGCATCTTCATCTAGACCATCTACTTCACGTGCTTCTACATCAAGAGGTGATTCTACTAAGACTCAAGATGAGTTCTTGCAGAAGATGATGGATAATATAAATTTTACCGCTAATAAGGTATAAAATTTAGAGTGTTTTGCATATCATACTAATAGTTATAATAGAAGGAAGAGTGATTATGAAGAGAAGTTCCACGCATCTTTGGAGAGCCTCATTAGAGGTGACCCAGGAGTGCAATATCCTCAATATTCTGATTATGAGCCTACAGAAAAATGATACAGTAGTGATTCTGAGGATGAAGAGTAGAGCTGAGAAAGTCATTTTATGATTGTAATATGATATAAACTATGTGGTCCGAGCTTGCTACATTTGCATCTGTGTGTTGTTTTGAACTTTTAATGTTTTACTATTATTATGACGTTTGTGGTAGTTAATATTTTATTTTTAAATTTTAGGGTAATAACTGTTGTTTTGTGTTTAATATTTTGATTTAGTTAGTTTAGAATTTAACTTAATTTCATATGTTATAAAGTAGAAAATCTTGCTAGCTTAGATCTTAAACTTGAAATTCAGAATAGATTGCTAGCTTAGATCTTAAACTTGAAATTCAGAAACTGCTACCCTTTATTTTTCTTTTAACATGTTTGTAAGTTTGTCTTGATGTTAAGATTGTGATGTAAGTAGTGTGTATGTTTCCTTTTGATGTTTTTACCCACTATTTAGAAGTCTATTTGGATCTCTACATGTTAAACTAAAATAAAATGTTAGAAAATTTTATCAAAATTAATTTTACTCATGTCTTTAGTTTTATACTTGTATAATTAGGATGTAAAAATTTCTATTAGCATGTTATTTCAATTTTCATTTCCTGCCTATATAATTATCTGATGATAAACTGTTTAATCTGTTAAAAAAATCAATAAAATTTGGGGGAGGGATGAAAAACATTTTCAAAACATGAATTTTATTTGTTCTCAAATGAACTACAAATGAATTTGAATTTTAAAAGAAAAATTGATTATGTATATGAACTGATATTAGGGAAGTGAAATTTGATTTTAGAAATGAGTAAGAAAATTTAGTTAAAATTTTAAGTAATGAAGAAAAAATTTAAGTTAAAAATTTTTGGTATAGAAAATGAAAAATGATTAATATAAGGATTAATATAAGTGACTATCTTTAGTAAGAAAAAATGTATTTTTCAAAAATTTAGATAATTTAAACTTTTATTTTAATATTTAAATTTCTTTATTAAAATGATTTTCAAAACTATTATTATATTTATAAGTAAAAGTTTTATATCAAAACTTTACTTTAGGAAAGGAGAAGTGGAATTCAAAATCATTAAAGGCCAATCCAGATATAGTAATTCTTGCCTGAAAAATGAAAAGAAAATGAAAATGAAAAGAAATAGAAAATAAAAGAAAAATAAAATAAATGTAAGGGAGGAGAAGCTTTAGGATTAGTGCCTAATCAAAAATTGGTTCTACATTTGATCTTTTTAAGGTATAAGACTTAATAAAATCTTAAGTAAATTTATTTTTATTAAAAAAATTTAAGTAGAGAAAGTAAAAGAACTAAAATCTAAATTTAGAGAACTTACAACATTTCTGAATTAGATAAGAACTCATATTTTCATAGTTTTTAACATTAAAAATTTTCAAACTTTAAGTTGGTCTCATTTACTAATTATTTTTTTTAAGTTGGACTACTATATTTCAAAATCTAAATTTTAGTAACTCCTAAAGAAATTCATATACATATCATACATATTTGGCATTTAAAGATTGAAGTGTCGCTTGAGGACAAGTAACAGATACATTTTTATACCTATTTTTGATATATTTGGCTTTAGTGGAAGGTAATTTTTGTGTTTTTCTTGCAGATACAAATAAATGGAAAAAAATGCTTAAAGGAAAGAAAAAAGATCAAATTTGGAGCAAAAAAATGAAAAATTGTGCAAAAGAGTTTTAGCGCCTAAGCACAAAAGAGTTTTGGTGCAAAAGAGTTTTGGCGCCTAAGAGCCAGATCTGGCGCTTAAGCGCCAGTTAAACAGAGAAGACCACGCCTAAGCAATGAAACCCCTCGCTTAAGCGCCAATGGCAGTTACTAGATGTGTAAAATCAAATTTCACAAATTTCGAAGAGGTTTTTGAGGCACCCATTGGATTAATAGGTGGTTGTAACCACCATGGACGAAAATTATCATGAAAAGATGCATCTCTTGGGCAAATACATCGAATCAAGACACATTTTGATGAGATCCCAAGGCACCTCTTGGAAAACTATAAAAGAAAAAAGAGAGGATTTAGAGAAGAGTCTTGAAATTATTGGCAAGTTTTGAAAGTTCTTCTCTGGGGAGTTAGTTCGTAGAGATTTTTAGGAACCACTTTTTATTTACTTTATCCTTTTTGTTATTTTTTTTGAGTGATTGTAAAAGAGAAGAGATTCAAAAGAACTTCAAGAGTTTGGCTACTTTTGGTTTTAATCGATACTTGTTGTTGGTTTGACAATGATTTCTTCTTTTAAATTAAAGTGTGGTTTTTTTTCTCCATGCATTATGAGTAGTTTTCTTTATCTTTCTTCCTAAAATGATACGTAATTAAGATTTGGATGGAAGTTGTGGAGATTATTGATCCTTAATGATGGAAGAAGTTGTGATGATTTAAATCCATGCACTTCATTTACTTCTTAATTTGACCAATCCAGATGTTGAAATTTGTTGGAAATTTGTTGTGAG
>NW_018222119.1:91729-114709 GCF_001263595.1 Phalaenopsis equestris
AAAATTAGGGTTAGAAGCACAGAGATGTCCTCGGTTAGAAGCATAGAGGTGTCCTCTTCATGGAAAAATCAAAGAACATAGCCTCTGCCATGAGGAATGAACCCTAAACATTTCAAGCCATGGTGAGAAATCTATGGTGAGCAATGCTTAGTCATAATGAATTGAAATACCACAGAGAGTATTTAATTAATTAAAAATCAAAGAGTAAAAAAATATTTTTTTTATTTTAATCCACATTATTCTGCTCTTCTTAATTTATTGTCACTACATAAGTGGGTATTTTTATTTTATTTTTATGTTTTTTCTATGAAAAGATATGGATTTTGGAACTTCTGGCATTTAAATAAATCATAAAAACCCATATTTTCTTACTTAAACAAGCGACACCACCACAACCTCAGCAGCTCTAAATTCTCCACTATTTGACTCTATCAGCCAAGTAGCCGCCTTGTCAGGCAACATTTTTGTTCCATTTGCTCGTCCGGCTCCATCACGACCATCCCTCCAATACACAAATGATCGGATGACATTTCATTGTCCCCAAGTGACTTAACCCGTAAGTCGTCCACACTAAAACCATAGGATCTCCATCTAGACTCAACCAACTTGCATGGGGTTTGTTCCTACACCTTCAACTACTCAAGACAAACATATCTTTATGAATTATACGATATGAAAGTAAATATGTATGAAGAATTAAAATAAGCTCAGTTTAGGGTTGAGGTTCAATACCTTTGTTTGAGAGGGAAGGCCTCAATCAAAATGGTTGTGGTAGTTGTGGTAGCTTTGATGAGGTCCAAAGAACCTACAAATGTAGTCCTGGGTTGTAGTGAATTGTCTAGGTAGGATTTTAGTCAAGGCCATTTTCAAGTGTTTATCTAGATCTAGGTAAGAGGCTGTTTAGGATGGGGCTTTTGTGGGGGATCTTCTTCTCTCACTCTGGTGATGATGTGGGCATAATTAATTGAAATTTTGTGTACTGTGGAGGTCTAGGGAATTCTTTCATGGTTTTGGGGCAAATTTCAGTAAAAAAATTAGCTCTGTGAAGTGGTTGTGAGTGGCTCAAGTGAGATTTTATTATAGTTTCCCCATTATATCAAGTTCTCTCTCCTTTGGTTCTGGAAAGCTTCCTTTATAGCTATGGTTGTCTGGGGGAGCTTAGGGCTTGGTATTGGGTGCTAAAGCTTGTTGAGGTGGATGGAAGAAAGATTTTGGAAGAAAGGTTTTAATGGCCAATGGGACTTAGTAAACTCAGGGAGGTTTAATTTTGGGTTATGGATATGTAGGGCTCCCTTCGGCTGGCTATTTTTAGTGTCTGAGGTGGTGCTTGGCAAGGGTCTTATCACCTCTTGGCTCAAGGTGGTTAGGGGTGGCTAATTATAATTAACACGCAAGGGTAAGCAATAATGAGGAAGATATTTCAAGTTTAGGCCAAATATGGGTGAAATCACTTAAATCAAGGGACCATTGGTCCATAGCTCATCTAGGGTGGGCTAGGTGAGTTTATCCTGGTCACTAGGGTCCAAAAGTTGGCTGTAGAAGCTTTGTCTTGATCAATTTGGCATGGTTTGGTCAATTTTTGTGCATGGGTTCAATTTGGGAAAAATTGGCTTGAATTAGACTTTAGGTTAGGCTAGCCATGACATTGCGCTCAATAAATTGATGAATATTATGTGTATGATTGTCACAAATAGTTTAAAAAAGATTCAGAGTGATTTTGAATTTATTTTGTGGGTCAATTTGAAGGAATTTGGGTATTTTGTCAACTTTGGGGTGTTGGGCTAGACTTTGGTTTAGGTTAGGCTAAAGTTGGGAAAAATCCAAATTGAGTGCTAAAAATGGTCTTGGGGGATATTATGAAGAGATCTTAACATTAATTAGATGTTAATTTTGTGATTTTGTGACATTTGGAGGCATAGCTAAATTGGGGCAAAATTGGGGGTTTTGGTCCAAGTTGGTTATGAGTAAAATTTGGGATTGACCAAGGCCAATTGATGATTCAATTTGTTATGTGGAGGTATTTTTAATAGTTTATGATCCAAAATTGGAGAAATTGGATAGATTTGTGGTTCAATTGAGTAAGATTTAGATATTGGGCCAAATTGCTGCTTTTTAATTTGGGTTGAAATTGGATTCCAACATGGGTCAATTGGACTTGGATATGGTCTAAATCAAGCTTGGACATGATGAATTTGAGTTTAGAATTAAAATTGGGAAAATTTGGAATCAAATTGGTGGACATTTAGGGTGAATTAAGTTAATTGGGCCTTTAAAGGTAATTTAGGGCTTTTAGACAAATTAGGTTCAATTGAAGAGCCCAAATTGGTTTTAGAGACATTTGAAGTGATTTTGAAGATTTTGGAAAAGAAGATTTTGGAAAAGTTTGGGCCACCAAGGGTATTTTTGTAATTTTGGCAAATTTGGTTGGCAAATTTGGGGGGATTTTGGTAATTTTGGCATTTTTAGGAAGATTTGGGCACTTTGGGTACTTTCAAAGGGTTTGAAAGGATTTTCTTACAAAATTGGATACTTTGGATGAAATTGAGAATTTTAGTCAAATTTAAGGTTTGGAGGGAAAAGGCTAGGTTAGGTATTTTGGTGAAATTGAGGTGCCAACCACTCTATTTGAGCCATGTACCAATGGTATCCTCTACTTTGGGTCCTCTATGTACTTGTCCTATCTAAACCGTAGCATAGGGCTACTGGGTCTAGGGGACCATCTAGTTGGGTCTCCCAAAAGATCAAGGGATCAAAGTCAACCCTAAGGCCAAACAATCCTATGGGGACACACCCTGAGCTCCCCCACATTGACCCCATCTACTGAGTGCTAGAGGTTAGGACCAATATGTGGAACTTCAAGTTGAGCAAAGAGGAGTTTATAATTTTTAATTGTGAGGGCTCCTTTCCTAGTCCTCTAGGAATAGTCAACAAAAAGGTTCTATGGTTATACCCTAAGGTACTAAAGAGGAAACTAGGCCCTCAATCAAAAGTGAGGTCAACAATCTCCTTTGAGGATCATCCATGGTTTTTTAGTTCTTTTCCATAAGAATTTTATGCATACAAATTGAAGGATTGATTCATTTAATAATAGCAATTGTCCATCTAATGGATTTCTTATAATTCTTCAAAGTTTTCATTAAGCTCACTTCTTCTTCCTTAGTTAATTTTAAGGAATTTATAATAAGTAACATTGAGGAGTCATCTAAAAAGACATACTTTAAATGTTCAGGAAGTAACTTCAACTCAAGTTCAAGAGGTTTTTGAATCGATGGACAAAAAGGTTTTTCTTTTTCCGTCGTGTCCAAAACTTCAAAACCTCCTCTAATATAATTTGAACCTTCCTTATAAAAATCTGCAAATTGAACTAATTCCTCGTCTTGCTCATGTTCCAACTTTTTCATTTCGGATTTCTCTTCATAAGTTGTTTTGAAATGACATTCACTCAAATATCTTATCACATCCATTATCTAAAATTTATCATCTTTACCTTTTGCAAGGTATTTCAATGATTTGGAAATATTAAACGTAATTATCTGATCATTAACACACATAGTTAATTCTTCTTTCTGCACATCTAACATTTCTCTTCCTATAATTAGGAAAAGTTTCCCCAAAATGATAGGTATTTCCTTATCTTCCTCCATATTCAACACAATGAAATCAATAAGAAAGATAAATTGATCCACTTTCACTAAAACATCTTCTATAACCTCTTTAAAATATGTTATTGAACAATTTGTTAACTGCTAGTAGTAGGGGATATATCTCCTAATCACAATCTTTTAAATATTGATAATGGCATGAGGTTAATGCTTGCACCTAAATCACATTAGGCTTTCCCATAAAATTTGTCTCTTCTTGCGCATGGAATTGTGAAGCTACCAGGATCCTTAAGCTTTCCAGGAAGCTTTTTCTGAATGATAGCGCTGCACTCTTCACTAAGTGCAACAATCTCGTTATCTTCAAACTTCCTTTTCTTGTCAAGAATATCCTTCATAAATTTCACATAGCTTGGAATTTGTTCTAAGCCTTCAACAAATGGAATATTAATTGTAAGCTTCTTAAAACTTTCCATAAATTTTGAAAATTTTTTATCCAACTTTTGCTTATGAAGTCCCTGTGGAAATAAAGGTGGTGGTTTCCCAAGTCAATTTTAAGTGAAGAAATAGGTCTCTCTATACCTTTCGGATCGTCCTCTTCAAGCTCTTCAATTTCTTTTTTCTCTACTTCAACCTCTTTTTGAACTCTATCTCTTCCGCTTCTAAGTTGAACGACTTTTACTTGCTCTTTATTTTTGTATTTTGGATTTACTTCTGTATTAATAGGAAGTGTTCTTTGGGATCTATTACTTAATGAATTTGTTATTCGTCCCAATTGATTCTCAATATTTCTAATTATAGCTCCCTGACTTTGTAACTGATTTCCTAATTGTAACACCACTTCCTTTACAGACAACTTTTTCTCCTTGAATTGTCGATTACAGTTAAAACCTGGAGGATAAGTAATTCTATAATTACTATTCCCTTGGTTGTTCCTATTTCATAATGGTTTTACTTGTTTGTTCCTTCATTACTGATTATTACCACCATAAGTACTGTTCTAGTTAAAGTTAGGATGGTTTTGCCAACCTAGGTTATAATAGTTAGAATATGGGCTATTCTACTTGTTATTTATGGCATTCAAGTTTCTAATGATGCTTGTCAATCTACCATTTGGCCTAATGAATTCTCTTCAATCATTACAATTGGTTGAGAAAAATTCGTTTCAGATTGGTCCAACTTCCTTAAAATTGCAACAACTTGATTTGCTAACATTGTAAAAGCATCAGATTCAAGAATATTAGATACTTTCTTAAGATTCACTCTCTCAGAATGTCATTGAAAATTATTAGTAGCCATCTCTTCAATTAAAGCATAAGCATCATGAAATGATTTTGACATTAATAAACCACTAGCAGCGCATTGATAATAGATCTAAGAGATCCAACTAATCCATTGTAAAAGATTTTCATTATTAACCAATCTAGTATAGCATTGTGCGGATACTTTCTTAGTAGTTCTTTAAATCATTCTCATGATTTATAAACAGATTCCCTTTCAAACTAACAAAAAGATGTAATATCATTTCTAATATTGACAAGTTTTCCATGATGGAAATTATTTAGCAAGGAATTTTTGCGATAAGTCACCCTAAGTTATTATAGATCCATGTGCTAATGATTGTAACCATATCTTAACTTTATCCCTCAGTGAGAAAGGAAAAAGTCTAAGTTTTATAGCATCATCTGATACACCATCATATTTAAATGTTCCACATGTTGGTTTTAACCTCTAGCACTTAGTAGCTGAACCAATATGGGGGAGTTCAAGAGGGGTTCTCCATAAGTTTCTTTTACCTTAGGGTTGACCCAGAATGATGTGGCTTGGTCTAACAAACATACTTGCACTTCACACTGTTACTTGCAACCTTGAACCTTAACCTACACATGTCAAGTTTGGTTCCCTTGCCTCTTTGGAGACCCATGTGGGTGGTATCCCAAACCCTTAGTCTTTAGCCAGGGTGGATAATACCAACACATGGAGAATCCAAAGTAGGGTTTCCTTGGTCTCATGGCACCATGAGGTTAATTCTATTATCAGCATTTGCATCAAACCTCAACCTCACCCAGTTACCCATTTTTTGTCTTTTAGCCCTAAACTTTCCTAAAATTACCAAATTGCCCCTAGACCCCAAAAATTCTAAGGTTGATCCAAATCCCTTAATTTCATTCAAAAATAATCTCAAACCATTTCAGACCACACAAATTATTCAAAACACTCCAAAATTTTCATATTTAGTAAAATACCCCAAATTTTTTTAAAATTACTAATAGCCCTAGCGGCCCAAAATTTTCCAAAACCACCAAAATCATCTTAAATCACTCTAAATCTCCCTAAAATCAATTTGAAACAATTCATTTGGCCAAATTTGACTAAATTGACCAACTTTGACCAGAATACCCAAATTACCTCTAAGTGCCTAAAGTCCCCAAATCACCCCAATTTGCCCCCATTTGATCTCAAATTTCCTCAATTTCAATTATAAACTCAACTTCATCATGTCCTAACCAAATTGAAACAAAATTCAAGCCCAATTAAACCCAATTTTAATCTCTAAATACAAGTCCAAGTGGATTTCCTCAAGTTGACCTAAAATCAAAAATCCCCAAATTTAACTTCATGACCAATTAAATTCTTCAATATAAAATTTATATCAAATTATAGCATGTCTAGATCCAATTTCAATTAAATCCAAATCCATTTTATTAGCCCATGATCAATTTCAAAATTAAAACCCATCATGTAAGAAAAAATCCCATTCGCATGTGCATTTCTAAAAGCCCATTCCATAAAATTAAAAAGCCTAAATTAAGCCCACATGACAAAAATTCCTTAGCCATTATCTCAAGGCATTTGAATTACCCCATCATGGCATCTTATGGAGCATACCATACACATACATAAAACTTCATCCATATTGGGCTTATTGAAATTTCACATTTGAAAATTCATAAAATCCAAAATTCCATTCTCATGAAATACCACCATGGCATCATACAAAGCATGACATACCCCAAGGAGCCTTCCATGGGTATCATAAAGTCAATTCTTTCCAAAAATGGCATGAGGAGGATACCACTCCCCTCTCCCTCCTTCACTTGGACTTTCCATCTATATGAAACAATTAAACTCTTGTCTCATGCCCAAGCACCCTTTTATCAAGGAATCAAATCCAACCATTGTACCAAGGGGTCAAAACCCAAGCTAGCACAATTTGTCATAGCCTCAGTTCCACTTTGGATTTACACCTAGGAGCCACCTTTAAACAAAATTGATTGCACCACTCAAACACCTCTTACCACCTAAACTTAGAGGTGACCTGACCCTGGCCGGCAAGCACCACAACCACGATGAAACACCCAGTCCCAGAAGACCCAAATGGTTTAAACACCAAACTTGAACCATTGTAATTGGACACTTGGAAACTTCATCCCTCGACCTAAGCAGCTCCTTTGCCACCTTGGCATGCTCTAATGGCAGTCATGGCCTCGTCTATAAAGAGGGCACCCTCCACGGTTAGGACGAGATGATGCACTAAACCCTAGGGAGACTTTGTAAAATTGCCACTAAATCTTCTCCAAGATTCTCTGAGTGTAGGCCCACTGCTCCCAACAATCCATAGCCACCGTCTACAGCCAATTTCAACACCCAATATAAGGACCTATCTTACCACTCCACCATAGTCCACAAAAATCTAAATTGAGTTGCTCTTCACCATCCCCAGACCAAACGAAGAGGATCCTCCTTCAAAGCCCCATTCTACAGCTGCCCTAACATAGCTCAAGACTAAGGCCACCAAATTGGTTTGATAAAATTTATATTTGGACGGTTCACCAGAGCCCAACAACACATCTAGGACGTTCATCAGAGTCCTCTGAAGCTTCTACAAGAACCTAATTGTGGCTACAGCTCTCAGGCAGAGTTATTGAACTCTCTTCCCAAACCAAGCTCTTTATTTGGCTTTCATGGCAGCACGCTTAATTTCACGGGCATGTAACTGTATAGATAGATTCTTCTTGAGTAGACGAAGGTATATGAAAAAAATCGAAGTGATTTGTTTGAATCTAAAGAAACATCAAAATAATTTGTTGTTTTAAGTATACATTTTATGTTTATTTCGGTGACATTTTACTTTAAAGAAGGGTATTTTTGTGTTTTTGTTGTAGGTATATCAATTTTAGGCATTTGGAGCAAAAATAGCAAAAATGACAAAATTAAGTAGAAAAATGAAAAAATTTGGAGCCAAAATAGTGAATTTTGGGATTTGGGTGCCTGATGCGTCAGCTTGGCACCAAAAGTGCTATTTGATAGAAAGCTGGCACCTGAACTGGCACCATGTGTGTCATTTAATAGAGAGTTGGTGCCAGATGAACCAGATTTGACATCTGAAGCGCCAAAACCTAGAACAACACGGTCTTAAGCAAGTTGCGTCTGAAGCGCCAGAACTGACTCCAGATGCACAAGAGATTACCTTTCACAAATTAAGGCAGCTTGGGATGAATTTTGCATGAATTTTAAAAGGGAAACTTGTTCTAAACACCCCTTGTGCCAGAATTGACTCCAGATGCGCAAGAGATTACCTTTCACAGATTAAGGCAGCTTGGGATGAATTTTGCATGAATTTCAAAAGGGAAACTTGTTCTAAACACCCCTTGGTGTGATTCAATGCATCTAGATACTTTGAAAGGTTTTTTTATGAAGAGATGTGTCTTGTAGATAGATGGACATGTCTTTTGAAGTCAAAAGGGTTGACTTTTGGATAGAACTTAGGAGGGAATTTTGAATTTTTTTTGGAGTTAGGCAGCCTTTAATAAAAGAGAGGGAAGTCTTGGGCTAAAGGAGAGTTTTTCATGTGGCTTGTAAGGGGGGCTAAAGAGAGAGAGAGAGAGAAACTCAAGGGCCTGGAGATTTTCTTCAAGAATTGTAAGAGGAGAGGAAAGCTAAGAGAATTCCTCTTCATTACACTTCTAACAGAGAATTGAGAGTGCTCATAAAGAGGTAAAAGCTTGAAGAGAACTTCTAGGGATTTTCTTGGGAAGGATTATGAGATAAGTTGTGTCTTTTATTTTTTTTTTTTTTTGTAAACTTGTTTTTATATATGAAATCCATGTTTTGTCAATTTTAAAGATCTTCTTAAGAAGTGTCCATACCATGCATTGTCAGATTGGTTAATAATTCAAACTTTTCATAATGGATTGGTTGGATATCTTAGATCAATAATTGATGCTGCTGTCAGTGGATCATTAATGTCAAAACCATTCAATGAAGCATATTCTTTAATTGAAGCTAGTAATATTTTTGAAATCCAAAAGAGTAGCTAATATTCATGATTCAAAGCAATATCTATGTTAGCTGCTCAAATAGCTGCTAAATCAAAGAAGATAGATCATTATGGAATGAATTATTCTCAGACATCACTTGTGCTTGAGGAAAATTCATTGGGACAAATGATAGAATATCAGTCTTTTAATGATACCTTAAATGTAATAAATAATAGTTCTAATAATCCTTATGCCAATTATTATAATCCTGGTTGGAAGAAACATCCAAATTTTAGTTGTACTAATAATAACTCTAATGCTGCAAATTCACAAGAAGGAAAAAATGTTGTAAACCCATTGGGAAACTCCAACAATCAAGGAAATCCAACTTAAAAACCTTAGTACCCTCTAGGTTTTAATAATTTGCAAAGTAAGAAGAAAAAGTTGTCAATGGAAGAATGTCAATGGAAGAGTCAATGGAAGAATTTATATTGTAAATGGGAAGCCAATTAAAAATTCAAAGGTCTGTAATTAGAAACATGGAAAATCAATTAACATTGATTGCTACTGCACTTAGCAATAAGCACCCAGGTATGTTGCCTAGTAATATTGAAGTAAATCCTAAAGATCAGAGCAAAGAGACAATTAAGGCTATTAAATTGAGAAGTAGAAAAGAATTGGAAACCATAGTTCAAAAAGAAGTGAAAGTTAAAATTAACCAAAGATGAGGTGGAAAATGAAAAATCTGGTGAAGGTTTTCATTTTGAGTAAGAATGTCCTATTAAACCAATGAAAATCACAGTAGAAAGACCACTACCTCTATTTCCTCAAAGATTGAGGGAAAAAAATAGAAATAAAAAATTTTAAAAAATTTTAGAAATATTGAGGAAATTAATGATAAATATTCCATTTTTTAAGCCTTGGAACAAATGTTAATCCATGTGAAGTTCATGAAGGATATTCTTAATAAGAAAACAAAGTTTGTAGATAAAGAAACTGTTGCACTCAGTGAAGAGTGTAGCGCTACAATTCAGAAGATGCTTCCTAAAAAACTTAAAGATCCTGGAAGTTTTACTATTCCTTGTGCTATTGGCAAAAGATTTTTTGGAAAAGCATTGTGTGATTTAGGAGCCAGTATTAATCTCATGCCTTTATCAATTTTTAGAAGGTTGGATTTATGAGATATTTCACCTGTAACTGTAACTCTTCAGTTAGCTGATCATTCAATTACATATCTTAAAAGAGTTATAGAAGATGTTTGGTAAAAGTTGATAAATTTATTTTTCCTATGGATTTTATTATATTAGATATGGAAGAAAATAAAGAAATCCCTCTCATTTTAGGAAGACCATTCCTTTCCACTGAAAGAGCTTTGATAGATGTGTATAAAATAGAACTAACTATGAGAGTTAGTGATCAAGAGGTTACATTTAATATTGCAAAATCAATCAGATACCCTACAGAAGAGTAAGAAATTGAATACTTCAGAATGGATATCAACAAATATTTAAGCCATGAAAATTTCAAGAAGACATTTGAAAAAGAATTTAAAAAGGAATTTTTGGGAAAAAAGTAATTTTTGGGATATCAAGATGATAAAATTCAAGATGAATCTATGGAAGTGGATAAAGAAGATATGGATTATGTTCAGGAAAAATTTGAAATGTTAAATCGTTCACAGAGTAATAAAAATTTGATTTCATCTATGGAGAAACCTCCAGAACTAGAACTGAAAACACTTCCTAAAAATTTAAAGTATACATTCTTAGGAGATTTATCTACATTACCTGTTGTAGTATCCTCAAAATTAATTGATAGGCAAGAACAATAGTTGTTGGAAACTTTGAGAAGATATAAAAAAGCATTTGGATGGAGATTAGCTGATATTAAAAGAATCAGTCCTTCAATTTGTATGCATAGAAATTTATTGGAAGATCAAAATGAAGTAAAAGATGATCCTCAAAGGAGATTGAATCCTTTGATGAAAGAAGTTATTAAGAAAGAGATTTTAAAATAGTTAGATGATATAATAATATATCTTGTTTCAGACATTGCTTGGGTGAGTCCAATTCACTGTGTTTCAAAGAAAGGAGGTGTGATTGTAGTGTCGAATGAGAATAATGAATAAATACTAACAAGACGAGCCACTGGATGGTGGATCTGCATAGATTATAGAAAATTAAATTCTGTCGTTGGATAGGATAATTTTCCTTTACCCTTTTTGGACTACATGTAGGAAGGATAATTTTCCTTTACCCTTTTTGGACTACATGTTGGATAGGTTGGCTAGGCACAGATATTTTTGTTTACTAGAAGGATATACCAGTTTTGATCATATACCTATTGCTCTAGAGGATCAAGAAAACAACATTTACTAGTCCTTATGGAACTGTTGCTTTTCGGCGAATCCCTTTGGATTATGTAAAACACCCGCAACATTTCAAAGATGTATTATGTCAATTTTCAGTGATTGAATTGAAAAAGGGATTGAAGTCTTTATCGATGATTTTTCTGTATTTCCAACTTCATTTGAAATATGTCTAAATCATTTAAAAAAACTTCTAGAATGACGTGAAAAGAATAACTCATATTAAACTAGGAAAAATGTCAATTTATAGTTGCAGAAGGAATTGTGCTTGGTTATAGAATTTCAGAAATGACATGGAAGTAGATCTTGTAAAAATTCAGTTTATATCAAACTTACCTCGACCTACTACTATAAAAGGAATTAGGAGTTTTTTAGGATATGTTGGATTTTATAGGTGATATATTAATTTTTTATAAAAAATTACTAAGTCTTTATGCCATCTTTTTGAAAAAGATACAAAAATTGACTTTAACCAAGATTGCCTTAAAGCCTTTGAAACTTTAAAGGAAAAAATGATTGCTTCTCCTATAAATGTTTCACTTGATTGAGAGAAACATTTTGAATTAAAGTGTGATTCTAGTGATTATGTAATTTGAGCTATTTTAGGGCAGAGGTATGAAAAGATTTTTAAATTCATATACTATGCTAGTAAGACTCTTAATGATTCTCAAATTAACTATATCACTATTGAAATAGAGTTATTAGTCATTGTTTATGCTTTTGATAAGTTTAGGTCATATCTAATTGGAGTTAAATGTGTTGTCCATTCTAACCACTTGGCTATTAAATATTCAATGCAAAAGAAGGATGTGAAACCAAGATTAATAAGATGGGTACTTCTGATGCAAGAGTGTGATATTGTAGTAGTAGATAGAAAAGGAAGTGATAATCAAATTGTTGATCACCTATCTAGGCTAAAAAGGAATAAATACTTGATTTGGAAAGAGAAATTAATGAAACTTTTCTTGATGAACAAATTTATGATGTAAAAGGATGGGAAATACCTTGGTAAGCTGATATACCTTGGTAAGCTGATAGGGAAATACCTTGGTAAGCTGATATTGTAAACTATAATGTTAGTGGTATTGTACCATATGGAATAACAAAACAAACGGAAAAGAAATTCATTCATGATGCAAAATCTTACTTTTTGGATGACCTAATTTGTATAAATAATGCAAAGATTTAGTAATGAGATAATGTGTGCCTTACAAAAAAATTCAGGAAATTATCCAAAAATGTCACGATTCTAAATTTGGAAGTCGTTTTGGGAATGATAGAACAGTTCATAAAATTTTGTAATCTGGATTTTATTGGCCTACTCTATTTAAATATGTAAATATATATATAAAAACATGTAATTGGTGTCAGAGAGTAGTTAATATTTCAAAGAGAAATGAAATGCCTCTAAATTTAATTTGGAAATTGAAATTTTTTATGCATGAGGATTAGATTTTATGGGACCATTTATACCTTCATTAAAAAATCTTTATATATTGATTGTAGTGGATTATGTTTTGAAATGGATAGAAGCAATTACTTTACCTTGAAGTGATGCTCAGAGTGTTTCAAAATATTTAATTAAAAATATTTTTGCAAGATATGAAATGTTGAGAGTAATCATTACCAAAAAAGGATCTCATTTTAGGAATGCAACAATTGCAAGATTAGTGGAAAAATATAATCTAATGCATAAAATTGCAACTACTTATCATTCCAAGACTAGTGGTTTGGCAGAAATATCTAATCATAAAATCAAAAGAATTTTGGGAAAAAAATGTGAATCCTAATACAATTGATTAGTCTGCTAGATTAGAAATTGCATTATGGGCATGTAGGACAGCTTATGAGAAACATATAGGAATATTCCCGTATAGATTAATTTTTTGGAAGACTTGTCAATTACCAATATAATTGCAGCATAAAGCTTATTTGGCTATTAAGAAATTCAATTTCAATTTAAAAGTTGCTGGTGAGAAAAGATTATTGCAATTAAATGAGCTTAAAAAAATTAGGAATGAATCTTACAATAAAGCTAGGATTTATAAAGAAAGAATGAAAGAATGGCATGAATGGAAGATAATAAAAAAGGAATTTGAGCCTGGACAGGAATTTTTAATATATAATACAAGATTGAAATTATTTCCTTAAAAATTAAAGTCTAGGTGGAAAGGACCATTCTTAATTGTAAAAGTCTATCCCTATGGAGCTATTAGTGTTGAAGATCCCAAGACTGGAAGGATATTTAAAGTTAATGGGCATAGATTGAAACCATATTTTGACGGTCAAAGACCAGTTTTTAAGGAGTCTATAATGTTGGGTCACCCAGAATAAAGACCGGGAATGTTGGACTGACAACATTAAACTAAGCGCTTTGTGGGAGGCAACCCATATTTATTGTTGTTCTTTTGAAGAAGAAACTATTTAAGAAAAGGGGATTTGTGAATTAAGGATTCATGACACTAAATACCTGAGTGGAAGAAATTATTATGCAGAGACACTGGGAAGTGCTTTACTACACTTCTGCCACCATATTTGTCCCTGTGGTGAAAGAGTTTTATACAAATCTTCATGAAATCAACCAAGGAATTGTCTATGTGTGTGGCAGGTTTGTGCAATTCACTCCTTCAAGAATAAATGAGATATTTATGATTAAAAGTGTTTGTATTTGCCATTACACAAATTTTACCCCTACAACAGATAATATGAATGAACTCTATCGATACCTTACAGGTGAAGATGCAAATTAGGAGTCTAGAGATCATGGAAATGTAAGTTTTTCTTCATCATTGTTAAATCCTGCTTCTAAGTCGTGGAATTTATTTATTGCATCAAAATTACTCCCCACTATGAAAATTAGTAAGGAAACTAAGGAGACTACTATTTTTAACTACTGTATTCAAACTAGAAAACCTATTGATATTGAAGCAATAATTGTGAAATCAATTTTTGGTTTGATTATTAATAGATCTGCAACTGGATTGGGGCATCAATCCACAATTTTCCTACAATGCAGTCCATCGCAAGTACCTTCTGAGAGTTGGGAAAAAGTGCTTCTCCCTTGGAAGTTGATGAATCCAGAAGTCTATTGCAACTGTATTGGAATGGGAGATGAGAATGATATGAATGTACTGATAGAACAAGCATTCCAAAATTCATCACCTATTTAGCCTTACTTCAGTTTGAATGCACTTTAGAAATGGATTAAGAAGATAGAAAAATAGGCACATAACCTTATGCATGCAATTAGGAATGTTTCTGAAATGTTAGATCATCTGGATTGGAGACTGAAGGAACATTTTGAACATTCTGGTCGTATTGAAGATGGTTTGGTATGTATGTTCATGAAACATGCTTGGATTGGGGAAGAATCAACTGATGAATTTTCTTATCAACCCTTCTACAACTTTTATGTACGTTATCAATCCATGGGAGATATCCAGGTGGATGAGAGCAAAGAAGATGTTTGAACTTACTTAATGCATGAAATATTTTTTTTAGTATTATTTGTTTGTATTATTGTATTATGTTAGATTGCATTTACTTTTATTGTTGAACTTTATTTATGTTTATGTTTATTATTTCTTTGTTCATATTTTTGTGTTAGGTTGTTTGGTTTGCTTTGGACACTAAATTAAATTATGTTGGCTTGAAAAATGTTAATTTGTAAAAGAGCGGATTTTATATATGAAAGTAAGTATTGTGTTGTTTGTAAAATTTTGGTGTTAGAGTAATGTTAAAATTATGATAAATGTTTATTTGAGTTAATTAGAGGTTGAAATAAAGTGGTATGCAACTGATTTCCATATGAAATAAAATCTGGAAAATTTAAGGCATTGGCGTCTGATACGCCAAACGGGTGCCTGATGCACCAATAGTGAGAGAGTTGGCGCTAGAAGCGCCGACTTTGGCGCCTGATGCGCCAGATTCTGTAAAATGATAGATTACCTAAAAAATCATGAAATTGCATAGTAAAATTTCATTTTTACTCCTTGGTCATCTCCTACCGTTAAACCGTGACCTAGGGCTTCACATTGTGCGCGTTAGAGAAGATTTTGGAGGCCTAAGATCATAGATTTCATCTTCTCTTGATATGAGCTTCACCTTAACTTAAAAATTTTTTATTTTCACCGTGGATTTATCCTACATTATGGGAAATCCAAAATTTTGGATTTTTTATGGAAATGCTTGAATAAAACTCTTGGTGAAGGGTTTCTTACCAAATAATCTTACTTGGGGAGAGAGTTTTGATTTTGTAATTTATTTGAATTTTATTTGGATTTTTAAAGAAATTTTAATTTCTCCATTACTTAAGAGAGGAAAGCTGACAAATGATTTTGATGCAAGAAGATTTGTCAATTTTAATGCCCAACATTTTGTAGCAATCGAGGCACCCCCCTGGCGGCGGGTCGAGTCACCTGGCTAAGAGGGGCGCGTGTCATTTTGTGACATTGTCATTTTGAGGAGTGCCAAATCCATATCTTATCTATTTCTTTACCCTAATTTCTAAATGACCTATTCTATTCAGATTATGTCAAGAATCCTTAGAATTTCAAGAAATTTAGAAATTGAACAAGATAGGACTAAGAATAATAGAAGATAGAGAAAGAAAACATTAGGTGATAAACCTACAATGAAAATCTTTAGAATATGTCATTGCTAAACTTTTCCGAAAAAATTTTATAACCAGAGGTTCTCTTTGAATCCTTTAAGTCTCCTATAAGAGCAAGCTCCTATAGTTAATTACATCTTGTTAATTACAGCAAGCTCCTATAGTTAATTACATCTTAGATGATTATCTAAGAACACTCCTGATTAACGTCAAACATTCATTTTAAAGATATGAACATTAATAGTTTAATCTCAAGAAAATGTCAATATGTGTCGGGATTATTCTTAAAATTCTTAAGCTTTATCATTATCCTAAAAGTCATTGTCCTAAAAATTTTAGGTTTTTGTTACTATCTTAAAATTTTTAGGTTTTTTCATTGCCTAAAAGTGTTAGGTTTTGTCATTGTCATAACAGTTTTAAGTTTTATTTTATGTCATGTCATTTTGTTTATGTCATTTTATTTTGTTTGTTTTTTTTCTAGTTTTGTTATCTTGAAATTTTGCTTTTGAATGTCGTCCTACAAAACAGAGTTAGCACATCCTACAACATGCAAATCTAGAGCAAAATTTTATTTTCATGTCTTCAATAAACCTGCAAAAGAGAACAGGATTAGCATAGAACCATGTTGTAAAATTTATCAGTTTTAGTTGGTCATTTAATTGGTTGAATATATCTTGAACAACCCGGTCAAGATGTCTACGGCTCCATCGTCTCGGGGCAATGAAGTATTCTGATTTACTTAGTCCAAAAGGTGTTTAAACCAGGACCAGAAGGTTCTGGTCAACAACCATAGATTGCATCGTCCAATAAATCTTAGTGTTTAAACCAGGACCAGAAGGTTCTTGTCAACAACCATAGATTGCATCGTCCAATAAATCTTCGTAAATCTGAACATAGATGCTTAAGTCATACATATATATATATATATATATATGGCCCCCTATGTATTTTTTTTTTTCTTTTATTTAGATGGGGAATTATCATCCCCCACCCCCTTTGTACTCACTTTGCAGGAGATTACTAAAGAAAGATCAGCTGGAGAACATGTTGATTAAATACAGGAATCACCAGTCCTCCCAAAAAATAACCAAAACAACAATTTGCCTTTTTAAGACAGCAAAGTCAAGTTTAATAAAACCCCAAACAACATGGGGGAGCAACACGAGAAAAGAGGGGGAGTTGGAACATCAAATGTAGCAAAGCAGTCTCCAAAATCTTGATTAGCAATTCTGAAATGTGGGACATCAATCATATCTCCCCGCAATAAAAACTGAAGGGTGTAGGGAGGGGTAACAGGAACAGAGAAATCATTTGAGTTATAAACTTGTTTAGCTAGCCAATTTGCAGGCTAGTTTCCCTCCTTAGATATGAAAGTGTAGTGCACCTTGAGTTGTGAGGTTAGTTCTCTAATTTTTTTGATCCAATATGTAAGACTCCAGGGTTCATGCTCCTCATAATTCAACATATTAATCACTGTTGTAGAATCCACTTCTAACCATAAATTATACCAGCTAGTCATTTTGGCAATCTTTAGGGCCCAATAAAAAAATAAGCAGCAACAAGTTCAGTTTCAAAAGCATCAACAACCATAACAAGAATATAAAAGTGTAGTAAGCATTTTCCCAAGTGATTTCTGTAGACACCCCCCACACCTGCTCCTAAACTATTGAAGCTTCCATCTGTAGTTATCTTAACAACATTATGATCTTGGGGTTTCCAGTAAACCCTGTAGACTTGAATCTGGTTTGGCTGTCCCAATGAGTAAGAGTTGGAAATATTACAAAATCTTTTGAATTTAATCATCTTGTGTATATAAGAAAGGTTGTTTCTAACAATCTTTCCAGTTTTTGGTATACCATTTTCAAACTTAGCCTTATTTCTCTCCATCCATATAAACCAAGCAAAAAAAAGGGGTATAGAAGCATAATTGTCATGTCTGTCAGCAAGTGGTAAGTTTGTCCCAAGTAAAGATTTTATTTTCTTTTTTCAGGTGGGACAGCAGTTGGTGCCATACAAGTTGGGCAAAATTGCATTCAAAAAAGAGATGAGGCAGTGATTCCTCTTCATATAGACAAAGCTTGCATTTAGAAGGACCCCTTAATCATTTTAATTTAAGGATGTCATCAGTAGGAAGTAGTTTATGAAATGCCCTCCAGTAGAAAAAGGACATGGAATGGGATAGAAAATTGTTCCAAATGATAGTGCCCAAGGATATGTTCTCCCATTGGAAGATTTTGGAGTTGATAGCTTTATTAAGACTTTGATTGGAGAATAACTGCCAAAAAATTTTATCAAGCTTGCTTCTGTCAATTTTAATGCTAGTAATTTTAGTGATTGAGTTGGCTTGAAGAATATTTGACAGATTATGTAAGGACTAATATTCATCTACCCAGCATTCAGCAACCTTGAGATCAATGTTAGGGACACTACTAATACGAGACGGCCAATCTTTAGGGCATCTATTATCAAGTGAAAAACTTATATCCCCTTTTCCCAACTCCCAAATAAAAAGATTTTCAACAGTTTGTCTTATATTCAACATCTTCCCCCTGATTTTGGAATCCCCAGTTTTCCTTTCAACAAGTGTGAGATGTTGGTCTCTAAAATATTTGCCCCTCATGAAATTAGCCCATAAATAATTCTGGGCTCTAAATTTAATCCATAACTTACATAGGTTGATTTGAAAGAGTTGGTTAGTACCCTTGAAGCCAATGCCCCCAGCCAGCTGGGGTTTAGCCACCTTTTGCCAAGAAGCCCAATGCATTTGCTGCCTTTGACCAGACCACAGGAACCTGTTAAATGTTCTTTCTAATTAGATTTGGGTGCTTTTCTTTATATTTCTCATCTGCGAGATATAAGATGGAAAAGTAGTTAGAATGCTTTTCAGTAGTGTAATTCTTCCCCCATTAGATAGAAAAGATTGGGTCCACCCATTAAGATAAGTAGTGATCATATTTATGAGTTCCTCAAATTGTATTTATCTAGTTCTTCCAGTGAGTAGCATGAAACCTAAATACATGACAGGAAGCTGGGAGTTAGAGAAGCCTGTTTGACTAGAAGCCCATTGTTTGTAATTTTGAGATGCTTGTTTATTAAAAATCAGGAGGCACTTCTCAGTACTGAAACACATCCCAGAGTGTGTTTGAAACTTTTGAAGAGTCTGATATACTTTCCTTACTGCATTCTTATGAGCTCTTAAGAATACCATGATGTCATCAGCATAGAGTAACTGAGTGATGCCTATGTTGGATCTATGGTGGTAAATAGTGTAGCTTTGGTTTAGCAGAGATTCATCCAGAATTCTAGATAAATAATCTAAAGCAATGACCAAAATGGTGGGGGATAAGGGATCCCCTTGCTTCAAACCTTTGGTTGCAGTGAAAGACCCCCAGCCTTTCCCATTTATGAGAATAGAGTGGTTGTTATTTTGTAGCCATCTGTGGATAAGTTGACAGAATTTTATGTGAAACCCTCTTGTAGAGAGAACTTCCATATTGAATCCGCAACTGATAGTGTCATAAGCCTTTTGCAAATCTAGTTTGTAGATTAAATTACCACCTCTACAGGTCTTATTCAGATCATGTAGTAGTTCCTGTGCCAAAAGAGTGTTGTCAATAATAGATCTCCCCTTCACAAAGGTAGTTTGATTGGGTCTAATGATATGTTCAAGATGGGGCTGAAGCCTATTGACAATGATTTTGCTTATTGCTTTGTTGATGATAGTGGCTAGACAAATAGGTCTGAAGTGATTCCTGTTGGTTTGCATCTCAGATTTGGGGATCAGCACAAAAGTAGAGGCACTGAAGTAATGTGGGAGATAGTTTCCTTGGAAAAAAGTAACCACAACAGCTATTACCTCAGGCATAATAATGTCCCAAGATTTTTTATAAAACTCAGCAGTGAATCCATCAGGGCCAGCTGCTTTGTTGCTATCTATAGAATTCATAGCCTCCCAAATCTCCTCTTCCAAATCTCCTCTTCATCCCAAATCTCCTCTTCATCAGGAATTTCAGTAAGTTTTAGGTTAACTGTGCAAATTAGCTCAACAAAGAAATAATTTGAATCAATAGGAATTCTATGATTATGATCTTGATCAATAGGTTTTTAAAATATCTTACTGCATCATTTGTTATTTCAACCTTCTCATGTGGCCACTTCCCCTCAGCATTTTCAATGGCATGTATAGTGTTACATTTCCTTTTTTATTTGATATATGCATGGTAAAATTTGGTGTTTCTGTCTCCATCAGTGAAGATGTTCATAGCAGCTTTCAGCTTAAGAAATTGGTCTTAATAATCAGTAGCAGTAAGAAGTTTGTTTTGGACAGTATGTAGTTCCTTTTCCTCAACTATTCATTTCTATTCATCCTACTCCAATCTTATCACTTCCTCTTCTAGCTCTTGCACTTTAGTAAGGACATTTCCAAAAGCAGCCCAACTCCATCTCCTAAGGGCATTGGTAGTTTTAATTTGCAGCAAACTGAGTTTAATGAAGGGGTTAGTATGTGAAATTCCATTCCAAAGGTTAGCAATGTAGGAGTTGTAAGAAGGGTGGGAAGACCACATGTTTAGATATCTAAAAGGGGGGAGGGGAAGGTGAATTATCTGAGGAGGTGATGCTAATAAGGATTGGTTTGTGGTTAGAACCAGCAAGGCTGAGATGAGTGCCAAAGTAAGAAGGAAATGGTTGTACCAGCTATCATTGACCAAGACTCTTTCAAGTCTTTCCTAAATTTTCCCCCTCTTTCAAGTATAAGAAGGTCCCTTGAAACCTAAATTAAACAAACCAGCACTGTGAATATTATCATTAAAGATGTTCATTTTGTCTATGCTAGGAGCTCTACCCTCAGAGTTTTCAGCAGAAGAAGTAATGCAGTTAAAGTCTCCCCCTACAATCCAAGGGGAATCCATCTGCTGGCTGATATTCAACAAGTAATTCCAAAGCAATTTTCTATCATCCTTATAATCCTTTGTACAACCTTCATAAATGAAGGCATATCCCAAATGGCCATTGATAATAAACTTGAAATGAACAAATTGTTGATGATTAACAATAATGTTCCATCTAATTTTCTTTCTACATAAAATCCAGATTTTACTGTTGGTATTGGCAAAATTATTGAAACCAGAAAACTTTTTGATTAGCTTTTGATGGTTTTTGTGAACCATGGGTTCAAGAATTACTATGCACCAAAGTTTATATTTATTGTTCAAATGTAAAACTCTTTTAAGAGATAGGGGGTTGGCTATTCCCCTAATATTCCAGCAAAGGATATTAATCATTTGATGGATGAAATTGGAGGGATGGCTATGATCTTGATCTGGTTCTACCTCTGTGATGATGGGGAGAACCAAACTTTGTTCTGGCTTTACTCTCTGCCTGCATTAAGCTGACTCCCAGTTGTAATTTTTGCACTTCTGTCATTTGGTTTTTTTTTGCTTCAGGCTGTTTGAACCTACCAATCTTCTTCTATTGCCTGTTTAAGACCAGTGATGACATGTTCCTCAGGAGCCTTTCCATGAGTGTCTATCTGGCTTTCCTCTTGAAGGGAAGGTGAAGGAGTGATCATTATAATTTCATTAATTTCCTTTCTTACTGTTTTGATCACTGTGATTATGTTTGTGGGGGAATCTGATGGCTCACCCAAAGGATTAGCTAAGGAAGAGTTTACACTGATTGTTGGGAGTGATCCCTCAGTCCTTTGAGTGGCTTCTTTTCTATTGTTCAGATGTGTTTCTTCAGCAATGTTCACAGTGGCTTTCACTGGGGGATTTCATGTTTCCCTATGGTCCCTGCCAGTGTTCCTTTTAGGGGGTGGATGTAACCTGTAGCACTTTTCCACTATATGGCCAAACATTTTGCAATGTTGGCAATAGTAGGGTTTTTGTTCAGGGACAATATCTTGCTAAAATCCTTCAGTGTCTGAGCCAATCCATATTCTCTTCAGCTCAGGCTGGGCAATATCTCTCTCAACTAGTATTCTGGTCAAAGCTGGTCTAGCTTTATTATATATGGGGGCATCTAATTTCAAAGGTGTGCCAAAAGCTCTTCTTATTTTGAATAAGGCATTCAACTTGGAGAAAGGAAGTGAAAGGCCTGACAACTTATACCAAAGAGGAACCATAGGTGGTTCTTTACTTGGATCAAAGTCAGGGGTCCACTTTACAATCTTCATGGTAGCTCCAACAATAATTATTGATTGCTTGGCAAAGAGTCTTGCATAATCTTCCTCCACAGCTAATTGGATTAGTAGGTGCCTCCCATCCATTAGTCCTATCTTCCAATTTCCAATAAATGTTTGAGATTCAAAAAAATTTATAACACTCCATTTTTGGGTGGCCTAACTGAAATTTTCCCACTAAGGTGAATTTTAATTCCTCCTTAAGAGAGGTTAAGTCTCTGTTTGTGAAGAAGACTGCAGTTTCCCCCTCCTTAGAACTAAGTGGGTGAATGCAAGGACTACTTCCTCTCCCTGCAGCTGTGTCATGAAATTCATGAGGGAGCACTAGATGGTCAAAATATTATAGAACTTCAGTAGTTCTTCCAACAACCCCAGCATATGTTGCTTTGGTCCATTGAGAATCAGCGGAAATATCAATAGGTGTAGTCATTGTAAAACAACCACCAGAAAAAAGGAAAGTCCCCACCCAGCAGCAGTCAGAGAAGACAATGTAGTCTCTAGGGGTCAACAACCCGTGGAAATCACTAGAAAGGCACCAGCAACCCTAACCAAACTTAAAAGAAACCAAATAGGAAGGAGGTGGAAATTGAATCCCCAAAGCCAATGAAACAGCCAGTGAAAGGCTCAATGAAACAAGAGCACCTCCACCACAACCTGAGATATAAACCAATAGGAAGGTAGCCACCACTATCCACCACTTTTGAGATCCTCTTTAGTGAGTAGCCTCCAATCTTCATGCTTTCAGAAACCCTAGCAGAGCACCAAACTCTTCAGCCACCAACATCTTGTCATATATATATATATATATATGCTTATTTATTTAATAGGACTCGTCAAAGGCTATTATACGAGGAGTACCACCTCCTTAAGGCCAATTGTGTCAGGGGAGATTTGAAACCCCGACCTGAGGGTCTTACACCGTGAATGTCAACCAACAGGCCCATATATATATATATATA
>NW_018222119.1:115102-154428 GCF_001263595.1 Phalaenopsis equestris
GTTGGTAAATTTCAATATGGCCATCCAAAGATGGAGGCCATTAGAAAGTACTTTGAAGATTTGAAACTCCTGAGTGATTGGAAATTTGGACTAATTGATGGAAGGCATTCGTCCATTCATTTATCTAGAGAAGAAGACTACACCATATTGTTTGCCAAGCAAATTTTGTATATTAAAGGAATGGCAATATTGAAGGAATGGCAATGAAACTATTGAAATTGTCACCTGAATTTGATCTAAGTCAGGAACCCCCCATAGTCCCTATTTGTTTCAAATTTTCAGGGCTAAAACTTCACTTCTTCCACCATCAAGTGTTATTTATAATAGGAACAGATCTTGGCAGACCAATGAAACTTGATGTGCCAACCTACAACCTCTCAAGTCCCTCTGCTGCCAGAATCCTAGTTGAAAGGGATATAACACTTCATGAAGTGGATGAAATATGGTTGGGAGCAGCCCACAATGGATACTGGAAAAAGGTCGTAATGGAGCAAAAGCCATATTACTGCACACACTGCAAAATGTTTGGACACTCTAACACTAGATGCTTCAGACTCCATCCAAAGACCAGAACTAACACAAAAATTCAAATTCAAGAACAAAAATTCAAGAACCCATTTCAGTCCCAGCTGTTGCACAGGAGCAGCCTGTTTGTGGAGTGCACACCGAAGATCAATATGATAATGCAACTCAAGGTGTGATGGTAGTACCCAGTTCTGAAAACCTTCATCCAACATTTAATGGTGAGCTAGAGCAGATCACTGCCACCGACATACTGACTGCCACAATACCAGCAGACACATCTCCCAGTCTTTCCGGGGATCCTTCCTCCCCTATTCAGATCCTTCCTCCCTCTGAAAACTTTAATCCTATGGATAATGTTGTAAAATAATTGGAGGAATTAACAAGGTCAAAACCCTCCAAGCCTTCATCTTCTTCTGAAGCAGTCACAACTCCAATCATTTTCAATGAATCACTGCATATTAAGAAACAGCAGGACCATTGCAATAATGGTCCTGCCCCCCTCTGTGTTGTTGATTGCAATGATAATTTACACCAGTTTATGCCCTTCACAAAGAATTAGAAGATGGATGGTAGTTGCAGAAAGCCAGGAAAAAAAAGAAACAAACTGCTCTTGATCCACAAGGAGGTACTATTGTCATAGAAGCGGGGAGCTCTTACTCCTCTAAAAGGGATTCCCTTACCAGACTTACAAGGTGAAGATCCAAACAATATCATCATGATTAATTTACTTTGCTGGAACATTAAGGGAGTGGCTCATCCACTCTCCCTAAAAAGACTCCTCCATCTCAACAGAAAACACAAATTATGGTGCATTGCTATCCTTGAACCTATGGTTCATATATGGTTCATAAAACATCCTCAAAAAATCCTAAACTAATTCCATGGTTTTTCCCATCATTACAACTGTAACAATAAAATTTGGATCTTTCACAGAAAAGAAATTACTTGGTTTATCCTGTTGGACCACCCTCAGTTTATGCGCTTCAAGATTGATGCTGCTGGAAAATCAGGTCTCATCACTGTGATCTATGTTGGGTGTAACTAAAATGGTAGAACATCTCTTTGGAAAGAGCTTATCTACATTGGAAACAACATAACCTCCCCTTGGTTAGTGGGAGGAGATTTTAATTGTGTTGTTGAAAGCTCTGAAAAAGAGGGGGAAGAGCTCCTAACCTCCTCAAGATGACACAATTCAGTGACAACATCAAAGCTGCTAAACTCTTTGATCTTGGATTCCAAGGAGACTTCTTTACCTGGAAGAGAGGACAGATTTGGGAAAGATTGGATAGGTTTCTGACCAATGATCAATGGTTTCAGGAATTCTAAATACCTTTGTACATCACTTACCCTTAGTAGGATCAAATCACAGACCTTTGCTTATTTCCATCACTGTCAACCCACCTACAAGTCATAACTCTTTCAGATTTCAAAACATGTGGACTGCCTCAATTTCTAAATTTAATTAAAGAGCATTGGAAGGTGTCGCAGCAATCCAATCCCCTTATTAGATTGTGGCAATTGCAAAAAAAGATGACTTATTATCTTAAGCAATGGAATTGGCACTGCTTTGGGAATGTTTATGAAGCAGTGGAGAATGCTGAGAAAAATTTGGCATCCCTGGAAGCTAAAATTTGGACTGGTAATGTTACTGAAGCTGCACTGCTGGAAAATGCTGAAAAGGTTCTTTTGGCCACCGAAAGATTGGAAGTGTTTCTCAAATAGAAGGTTGCCATCAATAGATTTATGGGAGGGGACAGGAATACTAAATACTATCATGCTTGTATCAAGTACAAAAGGAAATGTAATAACATTCATAAGATTCAAGATGCTCAAGGATGTTGGATCAACAATTATGAGGATATTGCAAGGAATGTTGTAGAATTCTTTCAAAATCTCCTCATTGCGCCTCATTTCATTTCTACACCTGTGGATCCTCAATTCTTCCAGGAAAAACTTATTTATACACAGGAACTTCAACTTTCTTCCATTCCTACTGAGTCTGAAATCTGGGAGGCCCTTAGTACTATTGATAATTTCAAAGTTGAATGGATATACTGCTGCTTTTTATAAGAAAGCTTGGCCCATTATCAAGGAAGATGTGGTTAATGCTATCCAACGCTTCTTCAGTGGTGTCCCTCTCCCCAATTACTTTGTTTCCTATAACTATGCCCTCATTCCCAAAACTACTGTTTGCCTTAACTGGAATCAGTACAGACCCTTTAGTTTGACTTCTGTATTCAGTAAACTCATCAGCAAAATCATTGTGGCAAGGTTACAACCCCATTTAAACCACCTAATAAAACCCAACCAGACTGCATTTATAAAGGGCAGATCTATCTCTGAAAATGTTTTACTGGCACAGGAGTTACTACTGGATATTGATCATCACTGTAGAGGAGGCAATCTCAGTTACAAATTGGATTTGAGTAAAGCTTATGATATTATCCAATGGCTTTTTATTCTTGAAATTTTCAAAGCCAGGGGTTTCTCTTCAGAGTTCTGCACCCTCATTTCTAGATGGTTGCAATTCAATTCACACTCCATCTTGCAGAATGGAGCCTCCCATGGTTTCTTCTCTGCTACCAAAGGGGTCCAGCAAGGAGATCCACTCTCCCCATCTATTTTCATCCTTGCCCCAGACTATCTTTCTAGAATGCCGGATCAAGCTCTTTCATAGAAATCCTATGCCAAATATTACCATACATCTACTATGGAGGTCACACATCTGATGTATGCAGATGACATCATTATATTTTCCCTTTCCCAAAAAAATGCTGTTAAGCTTCTACACAAATGTTTGAAGAACTTTCAAGATATCTCGTATGACCTTCAACACACTTCTAAACGCCAAATCCTTTATAGCAAACTTACTAATCCTGCAGCTAGACATTGGATTGGTAACTTTACTTGGTTCTTCACTGCTACCCTCCCTCTCCATTATCTCAGGGTGCCACTTATCAAAGGTAGAACCAGAAGGATACAATTTGATGTTGTGATTACTAAAATCAATGCTCAACTCAACTGCTGGACAAACTCTTTCCTCTTCAATGGTTTCCAAACTCTTTCCTCTTCAATGGTGGAAGAATTACACTATTAAAAAACATTCTCACATTTTTCCCTTCCTACATCCTCCAAGTTGCAAACATGAAGAAGTCTACCCAATTATTAATTGAAAGAAGCTTCAATAGATTCCTCTGGGCTGGACAAAGGAACCAAATACATTGGGCTAGCTGGCAAAAGATTACTAAGCCTACCATTGCTGGAGGTTAGGGTTTCAAAGGCTTAAATCACCTGCAACAAATAAGTATGTGCAAAATTTGGCTCAATTTCAGAATGTAGAATTCCTTATGGGCAAAATTCATGATGGGGAAATACTGTAAACAGTCCCACCCTACTTTGGTAGAAAAAAAGGTGGGGGCTCACCCATTTAGCTCAAACTACTCCAAATCAGACAAAATGCTGAAAACACATTCCTATGAGATCTTGGTCGAGGCAAAATTCATTTTTGGCTTGACCAGTGGTGCCCCTAAGATTTTCTCACACCCAGACCAGCAAATTTTGATCCTAACCTACTGTCCTAACATTGCTGGAATGGAGACTCCTGGTCAGTGGAAAACCTGCTGACTTGGCTTGTGGAAAAACCTGGTTAGTGGCAAAACTGCAAACTTTGCTTGATCCAACAACTACTGTCTGTATCACTAAAATCCGAGAACATCGAGAACATCAAGACAACTTAGTGATTAATTCTAGTAAGCTTCATAGCATCTCCAAAGTTATTTATTCTAAATGGTACAGATGGCAAGAAGTGCAACGGGGTAAAACTATTTGGAACAAATATCTCACCCCCTCTATGTCTTTTCTAATCTGGAGAACCTTCCACAAGCTTCTCCCTGTGGATGATATTCTCAAGCTTTCTCAATGTGGATGATATTCTCAAGCTTAAGGGACTAAGAGGACCCCATCTATGCCATCTGTGTTGCAAAGCTGAAGAATCAATTTTCCATCTTTTCTTTCAATGTATGTTCACACAAAGGGTCTGGTCAGAACTTGTCCAAGAGCTGAAGATAATCTCTTGAATCTGGATTGGGCTTCCCTCCTTCATTGCTGGAATACTTGGGATAAAGTTAATCTGAGCACAATCCCATTTTTGGTCACTTGGTTCATTTGGATGGCCAAAAATAAAGCCAAATATGAGGACAGCTCTCCAAATTCTCACCTAACTATATTACATTGTAAAACCTTCTTAGCCAAGCTTATTAAACATAATAGATTCCCTGAAATATTTTATAATACCAGTCCTTCTACACAAGAAACAGTAAAGACATCCAAAGTTTTTTGGATCAAACCCAGTTACCCCTGGATCAAAGCCAACATAGATGGGAGCTATAATGGGAAGGGTCCTGGATTTGGAGGTATTTTTAGGGACAACATAGGCAGTTGCAAGTTGTTTTTTCTACAACCTTATGCATGCCCAAGATGCACTTGAAACTGAAACAACTACTCTTTTTTGGGCACTCTACATTGTTATTCAGATGAAATGGTTTTATATAATGATTGAAAATGATTGTTCTTTGCTTCTCCAGCTAGTTGAAGGATCCTTATCTCCTCCCTGGCACAAACTCCAATTGCTCAAACCCATCCAGAAACTTAAAAAACAGCATCAACTTCAACTCACCTTCAATTACAGAGAAGGCAACAAACCTGCTAGCTGGCTAGCAAGAGTTGCAATTCACTCTGATGCCACTTTAGTCTCCACTACTCCCTCCCCTTCTCTTTTCTTTTTGTTAAAGGGTGACCTCTTACAAGTCCCCTATCTCAGATATGTAATTTGTTCTTCTTCTACAATATAATTTTCCCCTTTCAATATATATATATATAGTAAGTTATATTTTTTTTGTTTTAGGTCACAAGTCAATTAAAGGATTTAAGTTTAATATGATTTTAAGTCCAATGTGATCAGGACTTATGGTAGTTAGGTTTGATATTGGTAGAACATAAGGGTTGAGTTGAGTTAGGTTCAATTTTAATTGAACCTATTGTTTAGGTTGATCTAAGTTCAATTTGAATTGAACATAAATTTAAGGCTTGATTTAGGCTCAGTATATGTTGAACCTACAGTTTAGTTGACTTAGATTCGTATTGGGTTGAAACTAAGTTATAGGTTTGACTTAACTCCAATATGGGCTGAATTTAAGTTTAAAGTTATTAGTTTATGGTTAATTAAACCTAATTTAGGTAAGGTTTAATTAATTAAATAAACTTAATATGGGTTAAGTCTAATTAGATTAAGGTTAATTAAACCTAATTTAGGCAAGGTTTAATTGATTAATTAGACTTAATATATATTAATTCTAATTGGTTTTAAGGTTAATTAAACCTAATTTTGATAAGGTTTAATTGATTAATTTGACATTTGATGGGTTAAGTCTAATTAGGTTTAAGGTTAATTAAACCTAATTTTGGTAAGGTTTAATTGATTAATTGGACTTAATATGGGTCAAGTCTAATTTGGTTTAAAGGTTAATTAAACCTAATTTATGTAAGGTTTAATTGACTAATTTAATTAAACTTACTATGGGCTAAGTCTAATTGGGTTTAAAGGTTAATTAAACCTAATTTAGGTAAGGTTTAATTGATTTATTAGACTTAATTTATGGTTAAGTCTAATTGGGCTTAAGGTTAATTAAACCTGATTTTTGTAAGGTTTAGTTGATTAATTAGACTTAATATTGGTTAAGTCTAAATGGGTTTAAGGTAAATTAAACATAATTTAGTTAAGGTTTAATTGATTAAATATACTTAATTTATGGTTAAGTCTAATTAAGTTTAAGGTTAATTAAGGTTAATTTTAGTAAGGTTTAATTGATTAATTAGACTAAATATCGGTTGTCTAATTGGGTTTAAGGTTAATTAAACCTAATTTTGGTAAGATTTAATTGATTAATTATACTTAATATGTGTTAAGCCTATTTGGATTTAAAGGTTAATTAAACCTAATTTAGGTAAGGTTTAATTGATTAATTAGACTTAATTTATGATTAAGTCTAATTAGGTTTAAGGTTAATTAAGGTTTAAGGTTAATTAAACCTTAAGGTTAATTAAACCTAATTTTGTAAGGTTTAATTGATTAACTAGGTCTAATAAGTGTTAGACCTAATTAATATTTGTTGAGTTACACTTAGTGTAATTAAGGTCAAACATGATTTTAATTAGGTCTAAATGTGGTTTAGGCTAATTAGGGTTTGTTAAGTTAAACCTAATGTAGTTAAGGTTTAACTAGGGCTTAATTAGGTCTAAATGTGGTTTAAACCTAAATAGGTTTGTATTGAGTTAAACCTAATGTAGTTAAGTTTAACTAAGGTTTAATTAGGTCTAAATGTGGTTTAGACTTAATTAAGGTTTAATGGGTTAATTAAAATGGGTTAATTAAGTCTAAGTTAATTAAGTCTAATGTTGTCTTTAGACCTAGTTAAAGTTTGATTTTGTACTAAACCTAATTTCATTAAGTTTTAATTGGTTAATTAAGTCTAATGATGTCTTTTAAACCTAATTAAAGTTTGATTTGAGTTTTTTGAGTTAGACTTAGTATTGGCTCAGTCCTTGATGAAATGAGATAAGTATGGTTAGAGGAGGATTTTTAGGGTTTAAAATATTAATTTGAAATTAAAAAATTTTAACACTAATATAAAAATGCCATTTTAATTTGCTTAATGGTTTGAGAATTATCATTTTAATGTTATTGTTTGTCACCTTAAATTTTCTAACCATTTTAATTTTCTTTTTCATTAATCTTCATTTTTATAATTATTTAAAATAAATAATTACAAAGTGTCTTGAAAATTAAGAAATTGTGTCTTAAAGGATTTTTCTAGCCTAGGAAAAATCAAGGAGGATTCTTGAGGGTCTAGAGATAAATCTTTACAAATTTTAGAATTTTTGAAATTATAAAAAAATTTTAATAATTAAAATACTCCATAGAGTAATTAATTAATTAAAAATTAATTATAATTTATTAAATCCTAATTTTATGTCCATAATATTCTACTCACTGTCCTGAGTTCAAAGATATTTTTGTCTTATTTTTGTGATTTTTGGGTGTCAAATTATGGATTTTAGATTAATTTAAGGTTATTTTGAATTTAATTAAATCATAAATGACCTTAAATTGTCACGGGGAGACACGTGTCCTCGTACTTCCCAAAACGCGGTTTAATCCCCTGCGGGATCCTAAACACCGGATGAGCCATGATTAAATAAGAGCCGTCCATTCCCAAACACGGAAATGAACGACATCCATTCATCTTCTTCATCGAGCTTATCCCGTGAGCCATCCATATGAAAACTTTAAGATCTTGATGCAAGATCTTGATGGATTCTTTAAGATCTTGATGCATGCTTAATGGATTTTCATGATTTTTGGCTCTATAGCTTCTTCTAAAGGAGAAGAATTCATCCATACGGTGATGATGGAGTTTTGAAATGGTTTGTTTAATTGATCAGAATTGAGAGATGCTTAGGTTTAAATGGCCATACCTTGGCTTGATGAAGTGAAGCTTCAATTAAGTTAGCTCGAAATGATCGCCAAGTCCTCACGATCCTTATGATATGCTCAATTTGGAGTGATATCAAGTTTATGTGGGAATTCGATCTGGAGGGGTCATGATTAAATGTAGAACTAGGTTAAGGCTTGAAGGAAGATCCAATTTTGATTGGAATCTTTTTCTTACACCTCAGGGAAGATGTAGGAAGAGTTAATTGGAAGATTGGGTAGAGTTTTTGTTGGACCCGAAAATGTCCTGGTTTTGGGGTTTTTCAGGATGGCCAAATTGAGGACATTCAATAGGTTTCATGCCTTGATTCCATAGGGAATCAATTGCTCAGAATGTAGGGAGTATTTTGGTGTTGGGAGTTTTGGGAATTGACCAGTGTGGATGGGTCTCCTCAATTTCACCTCTTCCTTTTTTTTGGGTAGCACCATTTATAGACCTTCATGGTGTCTAGAGAACCTAGGTTTATTTGAGGGAGGCAAGACAGGTGTTATCTTGACTGTGCTTAAGTTTTTAGGATGATGAACAACATGGACCAATCTCCCCATAGACGTCTTTATTTAGGTTAAATTTTGAGCTCAAATTTTGGCTACTCTTTGTTGCTCTTTGTTGGCTTATTTGGGTGGTAAATTTGGTAGCTCAAAGGGCTTGAAATGACCTTCACCACATAAGCTTCAATGGTTAATTATTTAATTAATGCTCTTGAGGATAGAGGGTCACATACTCTTCCTTATCATTATCCTTCACATTTTATATTTCCATTTTTATGATTGTTTTAATCATGAGAAGGATGAGGCTTATATGAGTTCTTTCTTCATTAGAAAATGAGGGAGGTGAAGGATGAGCTCAACACTTCCATTTTCTAGAATTCATGAGGGAATGCCCCCTCATTATTCCTCTCATGAAACCTTTAAAAGGACCTTTTTTGTCTTCGGTCATTCATTGAAAACTTTTCATGTCATAGGTGTCCTATGGGTCTTATGGGTTATGGGTAACTCATATGAGGTCACCCATGATGTCATTAATGGGTTTGAAATTTTGAAAACCATTTATTATGTCATAAATGATGTCACATATCAAAATGGATTTTTAATTATATTTCCATTTTAATTAAATGTGTAATTAATCAAAAAAATTGGAAATATTATTATTGACCAATAAATTAATCAAAATAATTTTAAAATTAATTATTTGATTAATTTCTATCATTTTTGGTTTAAAATTGGGTATTTTGACCAAATTTGATAAATGTTGACTAGGGTTGACCAATGTTGACCTGGGTTAAGTTAGGTTGACCAATCCTAGTCTAAGGTTGCTCAATGTGACCCACCCAATCTCGTTATGGTTGGGTTAGTCATAAAGTCCATGGGTTTGATGGTATGGATTAATTTGGTCATGTTGACCAGAATTGACCCTTAGTTGACCATGATGGTCAACATGATAATCATTCGGTCTTAGATCAACTATTTAGACCAATTTGACTTTTAGGTCAAATGTTACTCAATGTAGTCAAAGTGGTGGTCATTAAGTCATGGGTTGACCATTTTGACCAAAATTGACTATATGAGTCAAAGTTGACCAATTAGATTAATTGACTTTTTGGTCACCAAAATGACCTCTTAAGTCAAGGTTTGACTAAATCAGGCCTTATTACCATTGATTTGATCATTTTAGGGTTTAAACTGGTTAATTGGTTTAAGTTGACAAGTTTCACCAAAATTGATAAATTTGACCAAAATTGACTATATGAGTCAAAATTTATCAATTAGGTCATTTAAGTGCCAATGTTGACTTTTTATCATGAAGATGACCATTAAGTCAAAAATTTGACCAGGTTAGGGTCTGTCACCACTAATCTGATTATTTTAGGGTTTATCATTTTTAAGATTCAAAAAGAATGTTTTTAGGGTTATTTTAATTTCTAGGGTTTTAATGACCCTAGAAATGTCAAAAGAAGTCAATATTGGTAGACTCTTTTATCTTAATGACAACAATGATCATTTTTATGTCTTTTGAATATGTCTAAGAATCTTAAGTCTTAAGATTCTTCAAGTTAAATTTTGTCCATGAATGTTGTTTCAAGACCTTCACTAAAAGTGAGGTCAACAAATGAGCCCCCAATGTGTGTGGGATACTAAGACAAGTATGCCACACATATTTGCGTTGACCGAAATGGCCAATCATCGATGATGTCATATCATGTAGTCATGGAAAATGAATGTCATATTTCATGAAAAGAGTTGTTATACCATCTTTAAAATGTCAAATGTCAGTGCTCTTATTTGAGAAGGAATGTTAAACAATTTATATCCTTTCTCAAAGAGATAAAGTAAATACTATATTTCCTCATCAAGAGAGAAAATGAATATCATATCATCTCCCAGAAATGTCAAATGTCTGTCTGTTAGTTTTGAGAAAGAATGTTATACAACTTATATCCTATCTCAAAGAAATAATGGAAATACCATATCTCCTCATCAAGATAGAGAATGTATATCATACCATCTCTCAGGAATGTCAAATGTTTGTTTGTTGGTTTTTAGAAGGAATGTTATACGACTTATATCCTATCTCAAAGAGATAAAGGAAATACCATATTTCCTCATCAAGAGAGAGAATGGATATCATACCATCTCTCAGGAATAACAAATGTCTTTCTTTCGGTTTTGAGAAAGAATGATATACGACTTATGTCCTATCTCAAAGAGATAAAGGAAATACCATATTTCCTCATCAAGAGAGAGAATGGATATCATACCATCTCTCAGGAATAACAAATGTCTTTCTTTCAGTTTTGAGAAAGAATGATATACGACTTATGTCCTATCTCAAAGAGATAAAGGAAATACCATATTTCCTCATCAAGAGAGAGAATGGATATCATACCATCTCTCAGGAATGTCAAATGTCTGTCTGTTAGTTTTGAGAAGGAATGCTATACGACTTATAGCCTATCTTAAAGAGGTAAATGAAGTATCACTTTTCCTAGTCAAGAGAGTGATGAGCATGAAAAAATGGTAAATGAAGTATCATTTTTCCTAGTCAAGAGAGTGATGAGCATGAAAAAATACTCTGTATGGAAACTACCGCTGAGAATTTGGTCTGATATTTGAAATGTAATTATTTATATTATTTTCGTTTATAGGTGTATTGTTTGGTATTCTTGGACCAACACAGACATTGCATACAACTAGAGAATTTTATTTTCTTCATTCCATATAATGTACATTAAGAACCATATTGATAAGAAAGTTGGTAGTACATAATATGTTACAGACAAGACATCATATCTGGATAAGTTACTGTCATAAAAAGATTATGTCTTATGTCATGTCATATTTCATTTTCACAACCCTGGGCATTACTAGACCGACTATGATTATTAAGAACTCCAAGATAAATCTTGTCGAATATACCCGATAATTTCAGAGGTTGTAGTCCTTCGAGTTCTAGAATCGGCTGATATCCATCCAAACATTTTTCTGGTCACATTCTTCATAATGTTATCAAAATACAACATCTACCTACACTTGGAATGCAGTGTTTGAATATATCAGCTATGTTGCCTTGTAGAACCAAGACTGACCCCCACTGAAGAGGAACTAGATAAGATCCTTAAAATTCTCCTTGGCCCATGATTAATATCTCTCTTCCAAACAAGATAGAACACCTGTTCATCAGGATATTGTGACAAAAAACCTTTTAAAGTCATGATTATCAATATGAGGTGGGATGCAGTCACCCTCATCATAGATATTGATAATACAACTATCTGGGATACAGCTTGATGACATTATCCCCCAGGTAACGAGTCACCTGATGATCAAGATCATCACTGTAGGCATTGGGTTTACCTGTTCATGTCGTAGAATTCTTGAAGGATTTCCATTTTTATCTTTAGGATAGTTGTAGAAACATCCATACTGGATTTTCAACCTTCCCTTGCCATGTATCCACTTATTTGGTTTGGAGTAAGTTCTCTTATTAAGACGTCCAGCCCGGCACAAATCTCGAGCTTCCATCACATGTTTAATGATGGCTGCCTGTTCGTCTTCATCAAATACTCTAGTGAATAGTTTAATGCCTTGTAGTATATTGATGGTTTGTCCATTGATATGTTTAAGTTGTTTAAATAATTGTCATTTAACGGCTTGAATTTATCATATTTCTTCTTCAGAAGTATCCCCAATACTGATTTCTTTGTTTGGCACTGCCATGTCCAGAGCTGGTATATATGGAATCAGGGTGAAAGTGGTTCTTTTAATCTGATCTCCTTTCTCAGGGTCCAAATCTGGTATCCCCAACATAGGATATGTTTCACTAGGTAGACTCTCATAGGCGGGAAATTCAAATTGATCCGTGTTGTCCTCCTCATGTCTTCTGTCTTGTTGTTGTCTCTCTTCCTATCGTTTCAATTGCTTATTGTAATTCCTCCTTTGAGAACGGATAAGTCCCAACTTCAGTTTGTTAATGCCAGTTGTGGATGCTTTTGCAAGTCCTGGAGCTATAGTTGTCACTATCGATTCAATTTTCCAATACTGAACTTTCGTTTGGGATTGTCATATTTTTGTTTATCCATGGTGTCATATTTTTTTTGAGCTTTGAACTCTATGGACGGTGTCTCGTCCTTGACCTAATTCTGATTGACGAGTGATAATAATGATCCTTGGTCTATTAATTCAAGTTGTAGTAAGTCAAGATCAAAATGTATCCTAGCTCCTTCGTCCATATGCTGGTAGTCCAAAGCCAAACGTACACCATTCCGAAATGTAACTAAAAGCCTGTTTTTATACATTTTCCCTGAAATGTAACTAAAAGCCTGTTTTTATACATTTTCCTGCAAGTGACAACGTAATGTCTGCAAGAGACAACGTAATGTAACATGTCAGACTATCATTCAATAAAATATCATTTATTTATCCTGGTCATTTTGTTTTATAGAAGACTCATGTTTTTTCAAGCATTGCCTTAATAAGCAGAAATGAACCCATGAGATAACAAATTGAAAGATTGTATTATGCGAGTGAATTTAAAATTTTATTATTTCCCGATTACAAAACAAATTATCATTTTTCATGTCACATATTACTTTTTCAAATACCTCCCATTAATCGGGGGTATAGTTCTTTCTCCCTTACAGTTGATTGACTAATAGAATCTTCCTGAATATGTCTTCTCAATAGCATATGGGCCTTCCCATATTGGTTCAAATTTCCTGCTCATTTTCCAATGAGCACGAATAGGTCTTCAAAGTACTAAAACCAAATCTTTAATTTGAAATATCCTCAGACAAACCAACTTATCATGGGCTCAGACCATCTTAGCTTGATACAATTCTAAATTTTTTTGGGCTTGTAAAAGATTGCCTTCCAAACTTTCAAGTTCCTCAAGTCACAACTACACATTTTCTTCTTCTGTTATTTAGTTAGCAATTGCGACTCTTAGAGATGGAATTTGAATTTCAATTGGATGTACAACTTCAGAACCATATACCAAAGAGAACGACGTTGATTGTGTTGGTGTTTGGTATGTAGTTATGTAAGCCCATACAGCTTCAATCAATTTTTCGTGCCATTCTCTTTGAGAGTTGCCTGATGTTTTCTTTAAGATCTGAACCAATGTTTTATTAAATGTTTTAGCTAAACTATAGGCTTTTGGATAATAAATTGTTGAATATGTCCAGTCTATTCCATGTCTTTGTATGAAATTGTTCATTTTTGTGTTTTTAAAAGCTAGTCCATTATCCGAGATTAATCTTCTAGGAATCCAAAATCTGTAGACTATAAGAATCAGAGAACATGTTCTTCTTTGACTTCTCAAAGTGGAACTGCGTCTGCCCATTTAGATAAATAATCTGTAGCAGCCAAAATAAATCGCAGTCCTTTGGATGATGAAGGATCTATTGGTCACACTATATCTGTGCTCCAACATTCAAATGGCCAAGATGCAATTGTTGGATGTAACACATTTGGCGGTTGATGTAAAATCACTTCATGAACTTGACACTGATGACATTTCTTTGCAGTTTCAAGGCATTCAGTCATCATTGTTGGCCACTAATATCCCATTCTTTTGATTTTCATCTTCATTTTGTGCCCAGATTGATGTGCTCCACATAAGCCTGAGTGCACTTCTTTAGCAATCTCCTGGTCTTCTGATTGACTCAAACATCTTAACCAGGTTTGATCAAAAGATCGACAATAAAAACATTATTTACCAAGGCATAAGACAATGCTCTTTGTTTAATTTGTGTTGCCAGGGAATTATTTTTTGTCAATTTCCCAGTTTGTAAATATTTGATAATCGGTCGTCTCCAATCATCTTTTTCATTGTCAATGATCATTATCATCTTATCTTTGCCATTCATGTGAAGATTGTTAATGTCAATTGAGGAAAGGGAAAGAACTCATCGTCCTTTTACATAAATTGGAATATTTTCTTATTCTGGACAAGCAAATTCTTTTGCAAGTTTAGCCAAACCATCTGCTAAAGAATTATTTTGTCTTGAAGTCAAGAAAAATGTCACGTTAGGAATCTGATGAAGTAATTTCATAGGGTCATTAAAATATTTTTCCAGTCATGGTTTCAAAATTCTATATTTTCCTGCAATCTGATTTATGATCAGCTCAGAATCTCCATAGATTTTGATATGTTTGATGTCCATTGATATTGTCAATTCTAAGCCAGTTATGAGTGCCCCGTACTCAGCTTCGTTATTTGTACATGATTCAGTTAGATGAAAGGAGAATGATATCATCATCTTGTTTGGAGTAATGAAGATCAATCCTACTGCTTTTTTGGGTATGACTGTCTATTTTCCTTTATCTTTTTGAGAAGATTATGCTCCATTGAAATATATTTCCCATCATTCATTGTCAAAATCTTTTATCTCTAATATTTGCTCGTCGGGCAAGTCATCAGCAAGAGGAGATCCAGTTGGAATAGGGTGTGCTGCCAAAAAGTCTGCCAAAATTTGTCCTTTGACAGCGCATAACACCACATATGTTATATCAAGTTGAGGTAATATCATTGCCCATCTTGCTAGTCTTCCAGAAAGTGTTGGTCGAGTCATTAAATTTTGTAAGGGGTTGACTCTTGAAATAAGAGTTACCTTATGAGATAGCATATAATGTCTGAGCTTTTGCACTGTAAAGATCAAAGCCCAACAATGCTTTTCAATTGTAGGATATCTTACTTCAGTAGGAACCAGGAAATGACTCAAATAATACAACACATTTTCTTTTCTTTGATCATTAATTTGAGCTAATAAAGCTCCAAGGGAATTGTCTAACGCATATTGCAGTATAAAGGATAAGAGGTCTCCCTAATATAGTGGCTGCTAGAACAGGATGGGTTGTCAGGTATTGTTTGATATTTTCAAAGGCTTGTTGACACTTTTCATCCCATACAAATTTGATGTCTTTTATGGTTAAGGTAGTGAAAGGTTGTCATCTACCTGAAAGATTGGAGATAAAACGTCAAATATAGGCTAATATTCCTTGAAAGGATCGAAGTTGGGTTAAGTTTTTAGGCGGAGGCATGTCTAGAATAGCTGCAATTTTGTGGGGGTCAATTTCAATCCCTCGACGTTGAACAACAAATCCTAAAAATTTCTCAAAAGTGACACCAAAAGTGCACTTTAAAGGATTCATTTTAAGATTAAATTGTCATAATCGCTAAAAGATAATTCTCAAATCGTACACATGATCCACTATTTGTTTAATATTGACAACCAAATCATCAACATAACATTCAACTTGATTATGTATAAGCTCGCCAAAAATTCATGTCATAACTCTTTGATATGTCGCACTAGCATTTTTTAGTCCAAATGGCATCACTTTCTAACAATACATGCCAATGGGTGTTCTAAAGGTTGTATTTGGTTCATCTTCCAGAGACATTTTAAATTGATTATATCCTAACATTCCATCCATAAATGAAAATATTGCATGTGTGGACACAATATCTACCCTCAATTCTCGAATTGGAAGGGGAAATTCATCTTTTGGACAGACTTTATTTAAGTCTCTGAAATCTACACAGACTCGAATTTGTTCATTTTTCTTCCTTACTGACAATATATGATCTAGCCTTGTCTGATATTTTTGTTCTCAAATGAATTTAGCTTTGATTAATTTCTTAACTTCAGTGATAACTTCTTGTTCTATTTCAACACACATCCTTCTTGGTCCTTGTTTAACTGGGATTACAGTTTGATCTATTCTAAGTTTATGGACTGCAACTTCTGGAGCAAATGTTGGCATTTCATCATAGCTTCAAGCAAAACAGTCGTTATATTCTCTTAACATTTGAAATATTTCCTTTGTTTCATTGTCGTTAAGGAAAGAACTAATAAAATTTAGTTTCGGGTTATTGTCAGTTCTCAAGTTAATTTCTTTAAGTTCATCCATTGCTATTTTAATTTCTTCTTCCAATTCTGGTGGTACATCTTCTATCTTGAAATCCGATGTTTGCACGGTAGTAAATGTTTCGGTGACAACAAGGCAAAATTTTGTTTCATCTAGAGGTTCTGAGGTACCAAACCCTATACCTTCTTTAGAATTATGATGTTGTTTGCTATATTTCCATAATTGTTCAAAAATTTGAGATTGATTCAATGACCAAGTATTATTCATCAAAGTATTTTTAAATAATTTTTTAACACACGGCTCAAAAGGAATTTTCATTAATTTCATAACATTTTCATTTTCATCTTCTAGCTTTACATCTATTTTAGAACTAGAAGTAGAACCCAAGTAAAAAATTTTTAGACTTTCCATTTTCACTATGTACTACTTTGACCACTATGTCTTAAATTTCTTGAAGGAGAAATCGGGGTTAGAGTCATAGCGTGTACATAATGATTAATTGGTTCATACATTGATTCAAATTGTTCATTTTCCTCATTTTCTTTAAGAGACACTATGAACTGTGGTTCTTTTGTCTTTTCTTTTTTTTTCAAATTCTAGGTAAATCTTGAACTTTGGTGATTTCTTTTTATCAAACGCTGAATTCCTTCTTTTTCACCTTCGACCTCGGCCTCTACCTTGGGCATGACTTTAAATAGACTCTTATGTACTAAAGAAGAGATTTCATCAAATTTTTTCTCTTTATTCTCTTCATTCTCTTCATTCATTTTCTTTTTATCTATATTGTCTTTTTTTCTCTTTATTCTCTTCATTCATTTTTTGTTATCTATATTGTCATTATTTACTACTGCCTCTCTAGAGAATATCATTTTCTCTATCGGAGTGTAGTATGAAGCATCTTCATGTACACCAATTTCATGGACAGAAAATGGTTGTAAGTCACATATGATGCAACATTCATGTCCTTTTTGTAAATATTGAATGCATTGTTGAAATGAAGATGGCATCATTTTCAGTTCATGGAGCCATGGTCGGTCAATCAAGGCGTTAAAAGAGGTTTTAGAATCAATAATGTGGAATTTTATTGTTGTCACCAAGTCATCAATTTTTAGAAGTAATGTTACGGATCCTACAGCTCCTTCACCTTGTTGATTGAATCCTCGTAACATTATCTTATGTGTCGTCAATTTATCAGCACCGATGTCGAAATATGCAAGAGTTCTTAATCTCATGATGTTAATTGAAGCACCAGGATCAATAAGTACTCTTGGAAGTATCATATTGTTAATGTTCACCGTGATATATAGCCACCGATTATGTTCAGTTGTACCAAGTAACAAGTCATTATCAGAAAAAGTTATCTTGGTCTGTTTTTCTGATGAGAAGCCTCGTTTAAAGGAATACTAGTGAGTTGAGTTAGACAAATTATGGGGTCTTGAAGAGCTCTTATTAATGATCCCCTCATTTTTTTTAGAAAGAATAAAGGCATCATAAATGCTCAATTTTGTCGGTAATTTTCTTAAATGGGCTACTACATTATAGTCCACTTGCTACTACATTATAGTCCACTAGTCCACTTTACGAGAACTATCGTTATTTTCTTCAGATAATCATTCTTATACTGGAGGAACAATTTTGTCCGATATCACTATCTGCTTTTCTTTTTCTTTAGCAGTTATCCTTGAAGGTAAAACCTTCCAACTTCGTAAGTTAATTTCAGTTATTTCATGTAATATATTATCCAATCCCTTTTCTTCTGAATCGGAAGGTTCCAATTCTATAGAAATTGGTACTTGTCGTAGTTCAAGTGTTATATCTTCAATTTCACTTTCAAAGTCATTGTTTAGATTGTCAGTAATATAATCAGATTTGTGTATGATTTGAACATTGTCCACAGAATTGAAATCTAGTCGATCATTTTCAGATATAATATCAAAAATAGTCAGGATATAGGCAGAACAAGAATTATTATTATTGATAACAGGGTTATAAAGATAGTCTTACAAAGTCAATGGCTCGAGGGATTTTCTCCCTTCGCCCGAAACAACTATCCTAGTAGAACAAAAAATAAAAGGAGGTACATGAGTGATAGTAGCCCATATATTAACAAGACCTCTAGCCCTTTTAGATTTTTTCTTTTTTTATTATTTTTATTCTTCTTTTCCTTCTTGGAAGATTGACCATATTGAGTGTTTGTGAGAGTCTCATCAAGAGGTTCACCCTGAGTAGTATTCTTGTCATCTTCGAGAATATATTCGTCAACCAAAATCATGTTGATCGAACCTTTTGTCAGGTTCTTTCAAATATTCTTTCGGAATAACTACATTCTCTTCTTTGAAATTATTCTCTAGCCAATCTTTAAAGACAAAGCATCCTTTAATTTTGTGTCCCAACGTTCTATGATAAGGACAATAGTTAGGATGATCTTTCATATCAACTTCCCCAGGTCTCTTAGTTTCAAGCAATTTAAATTCTGGTATCTTTAATGAACTACGGAAAATATTTGCTACAGCTTCCATTTTGATTGGATATTCTTTATTTAATCTTTTAGCCATTAATTTCTTTTCCATTGGTGTTGATATCGGTGGTTGGAACTGTAATTGTGAAGGTAATTGTGATTGTTGTTAGCTATTATCTTGTCGTTGTCGCTTTGGTTCAGATTGCACTTGCATCGCCTGCTTACCCTTTTCTATTGTTGTGGATTTCTTTTCCAATGTCTTAACTGGCTTAGTCTTTTCTTTCTTTTCTATTGTACCCATCTACTTAGCTTCTTCTTTAATATTAGCAGCTTTACTGAGCAACTTTTCAAATGTCTTTATTCTAAATCCCTTAAGCATAAATGCTATAAGACCATGAATATTTTTAAGCAGAATATCAACAGCATGTTGCTACTGGAGTTGTGGTTCACATTTCATGCTAAGATATTTCCACCACAAAATGTAATCTACTAGGGTTTCTCCTTGTTTCTGCTTTTCCACAACTAGATCTCCCACTGTTATGTGGTGTTGTGCTCCAGCGAATCATTGAATGAAAAGCTTTTCCAATGCAACAAAAGTTTTAACGGATCCATTAGAAAGTTCAGCATACTAATTGAAAGCTGCTCCTGTTAGGCTGTTAATAAATTGTCAAAAAAGAAGAGCATCACTCCCACTTGCATTGCAACAACTTTCTCTAAAGTGAGCTAAATGTTGTCATAGATTTCCAGTTCCATCAAACATTTTGGAAAGAGGTGGAACAAAGCCCTTAGGATATTGGACTAAATCAAACTCCTCTAGGTAAGGTCTACCTTTTGGAATTAATGATCCGACCCTCACTTGAGCCATTGTTTCTCTTACCTTTTGTTTTTACTAATTGTGTAATGTCCTTTTCTGGAATTCCATCTTGAGTGGAATCCCTTTTCTTATGTGAACTTTCTCCCACGTCTATAGGTTCCTTTTTATCTTTGAGATTATGTATGTTTTCTGGCCTAACAACTTGAACATTAGGTTGCAGTGTAATTTATGAAGAATTTTGTGCAGTTGTCATCATTTCCTCAATTTTTTGCTCGAGATGATTGATTTGTTCATCTCACTATTTGAGAGCTATACGTAATTCTTCAGTTTCATTTACTTCATTGGTGGGGAGTGATTTCCTTTCTTCTCACGCTGCTGACGTTGCTCGAGTTTCCACCATATTTATCTCCACAAATTCTTCTCTTTGGTTGTTAGAAGAATTATCTTTATTTCGTGTAGCTAGTCGTTTAATGTCAACTTTTACTTTTTTTTAGTTTTTCTTCGAATGTTTTCACAGGTTTTTTCTTACAATCATTTTCTTGGATAATTTCCATGGAAGTATTCATATAATTTGGTGTCTTTTCAGATAACTCATGTTTACATTATTGCTTAATATGGGATGAATTATTTTAGGAAATACATCATCATATTGTGAATATGAATAATCCACAGCTCGCAACATTTCTATAAGAGAATGCATTTTAGCACATGTTTCTTCTACTTCTAAGATCAACTTATTTTGTCTTATGTTGTTTGTTAGAAGAGTTGAATCTTCTAGTTTTGATCCCATACGAAGTTTAGCTGGTATTTGAATATGTTGATATTCTGATTGTTGATTCATGTATGGATAATCAGAATTTTCATGTGCGATGATTCTCCTTTTCATGGTGGTAGAAACTGCACACCCCATTTTATCTAGGAGTTTAGAAATCGAACATCTTTTTTTTTTTGGCAAGTCTTTTAAATACAGAATATACCCTTTTAATAGATGGAGATTTTCCTTCTTTCAAAGGTTGGTAATTTTCATCATCATAATGTACGGGTACTTGAAAGAGTTTATTCTTATTGCAAGTTAAAACATTATTGTTTGATCCATAAGTTTTGGATCTGTCATCTCTTTTCTTTTTCCTTTTAAGAGACCGATTTTTATTTCTTCTTTGAGTACAGGTTAATGGAGCAACTTTAGAACTGGATCCAATTTCATACATAGGCAATGGAATATCATTTTCTTCCACACAAATTTTCTTACCCTTACCCTTACGATCAACTGATCAACATCTTCCTCCATTTCCTCAAAATTAAATTACTCCATAAGAGGTTCTTGAGAGAAATTTTCTAGGAGGACACAGCTATCATAAGGATATAAATAAATCTTGTCATGTGGCTCTTCAACTATTTGAGTTGGATTGTTTATCATATATGAGTTTCATCAAATATTCCCAACTCATTTTGTGAGAAATAAATATCTTCGTTCGTTGGTGAATTAAATTCTTGATAGAATGAAAAGACTAAATCTGGAGAATCCATCCTTAAAATTCAAGAGAGAATATGCCAAAATTCTTTGTTTTGTAAATTGGGAATATATATATATATAAATTTGATTCTGCATATTAAAATAGAAACACATTTTGGAATTTTGGTTTAGTTTAAGATAATAACTTTGGATATAAATACTGTTCAGGACAAGCAACATTTATGTTTGAAGGATTTTAATACACCAAAATAATATGTTGTTTTAAGTATACATTTTATGTTTATTTTTGGTGATATTGCACTTTAAAGAACAATATTTTCACATTTTTGTTATAGGTATATCAATTTTAGGCATTTAGAGCAAAAGTAGCAAAAAGGACAAAATTTAGAGCCAAAACAACAAATTTTGGAATTTTGGTACCGGATGAGTCAGATTGGCACCAGAAGCACCATTTGACAGAGAGCTGGCACCTAAAGTGCCAAAAATGGCGCTAGAAGAATCATTTGATAGAGAACGGTGCCAAATGTGCCATATTTGGCGCCTGAAGTGCCAAAACCCAGAACATTGCGGTCTTAAGCAAGTTAGTGCCTGAAAAAATGCCAAATGCTCTAAAGATGAATTTTTTGCAGATTAAGGCAGTTCGGGACAAATTTTCAGTGAATTTCAAAAGGGACACTTGTTCTAAACACCCCTTAGTTTGATTCAATGCATCTAGATACTTTGGAAGGTTCTTTTATGAAGATATATGTCTCTTGGATCAATGAACTGTCTTTTCAATTCAAAAGTGTTGACATTTGGATAGAATTTTGGAGGGAATTTTAAATTCTTTTTTGAGGGAGGCATCCTTTAATAAAAGAGAGGGAATTGTAGGGCTACAGGAGAGTTTTTGGTGTGGCATGTGAGGGGGTGAAAGAGAGAGAGAGAAAGTCAAGGGCTTGGAGATTTTCTTCAAGGATTGCAAAAGGGAAGGGAATGTGAGAGATTTTTCTTTTTCATTACACTTATATGAGAGAATTAAGAGTGCTTGTAAATTGGTATTTTCTAGGGATTTTCTTGGGAAGGATTGAGATAAGTTGTGTCTTTTTATTTCTTTTATTTTGTAAACTTGTTTTTATATAAGAAATTTGTGTTTTGTCGAATCCTTCTCTTGAATTCTGAGTAGTCTTTTTTATCCTTCTCCCTAGTTTGAATATGGTTTTTTGAAGAATTTATTTTATTTTATACAGGTTTAAATATCAATAATTTGTGATGATCTGAGTCTGATCTTCATTTACTTTTTGATCTGGTCAATTGAATTGTTAAAATTTGTTGAGAAACATTTGTTCGAAAAGGGCTATGATATCTACAACATAAGGAGAATCACATTTGATTTCATGGGAGACTATTTCTTCCATGGGGTTAAGTGCAAATAAATTGGGAAATATATTTTGTTGGATGCAAAGTTTTGTTGGATGCATTTTGTTGGATGCAAATATGGAGATTTTAAGGTGACAGACTAAAATCCCTGATTTAGTCCAGTTAATTGGAAATTAATGCGTAATTTTTAGCCTTCAATTGTGGGAGTAGTGGGAGCTCTCGAGTGGTAGCCAGTATCCTCCCAGCCTAACCACGAAATTAGAGGCCAAACTCTGGATTAGTCAATGTTTTTTATGCACTCGAAAGAGGGTAAAGTATATGATTGCTCCTATTTGGCACAAAACAATTAATATATTGTTTTTTCAAATGATTTTAATTTCTTTACAATTCATATACTCATTGTAAATGGGAAGGATGTTATATCAAAATTGAACTCTTTGTCACTAAAACTTTGTTTAGTTTACATAAGTTTACTTTTGAAAGTTTAATAATTAGTAAAATTAACTTTGTCTTTTTTTGCATTTTATTTAACATTCACTTTATTATTTTATATTCATAAAAACCCTATCTAAAGAATTGACTTATAGGCATTTCCAGCTTCCCTGTGGGATCGATATTTAGGCCTCCATTAGAGCTCTTTATTACTTAAGAGATACATATACTTGCATTATTTTTAAGGGATTTGGCAAGTTAAAGATTTTTAAAAGATAAAACTATGTTCACTAAAGTTTTTTTTTTTGGATTAAATTTCATATTTACTATTATATATGTCATGTGTTATTTGTAATATTCAAAAATATTTGCAAAAATAACACACTAAATCCACCTGCATCATCAAGGTAGAGATCTTGGGGTTTTAAGTTGAACGGTTCGTAGGTTGTAGCCATTGAAGATGATGACCCACAGTCGTTGGATCCATTGTGTGTTGGGTGGACGATCGAGATGAAGCTAGATGATAGAATGGTGCATAAAGAGCGCGTCGCGTGGCTGTCAAGTTAGATGGTGATGTCCAAAGTAAGCGCGACACACAGAGTTTGGAGGATGAGTTGGCCGCCAAGTGTTTAAGTAAGAAAATAGGGTTTTTATGATTTAATTAAATCCTAAAACTTAGAAATCAATAGCTTGGAGTACAAAAATCATAAAAAACAAATGAAAAATACACTCATGCTTAGAAAGAGAGGAGAATAATGTAGAATAAAAATTCAGAATTATTTGAATTATATTTTATTTTTAATTAATTGAATACTCAAAAACATAATTAAATCATAAGTTATTAAATATTAGTTACCATGGCTTGAGATTTTTGGGGTTTGAACTTCTTGTCCTTAGGTGTGTTCTCTAATTTTTCTGAAGTCATAAACACCTCTAAGAGCAGAAATTTTAATTTTCAAAATAAATAACCTATATTTAATTAAAAAAATTAAAAAATTCAACTATAAATCAGAAAAATATAAAAATTTTTTTGGTAAGTTCACTGTGGTAAGAGGATTCTAGGAAAATCATAAATTGGATTTAAATAATCAAACATATTATTTAATGTAATTAAATTCTAAAAATCAAAGAAAAATTTTAAAAATTAAAAGAAAAAAATTAGAAAAATCATCCCACACTATAACAAAAACAGCCATATTAACTCTCTGTAAAAATTTAAAATCATTTCAATTAATCTACCCACTAAACATTTCCAAGCTAAATTTGATTTTTGCGTTAAAATAATTATATAAGTTAAATTAAAGGTAAAAAAAATATTAAAAGTGGTTTTCTGAGTTTCTTTTGCTTAGAGGCATCTATGAAAAATAAAATTGAAGTTAAAATAAATATTTGATTTTAAAGGTATATTATAAATTTTAAATTTTTAAAAATAATTAAAAATGATAAAAATCACTAATTTTGACAAATGTCGCAAAATATCACAATTGGTTCCCTCATCACTTGGGAGCAATTAAAACTTTTTTTCTAATCTTCTATACAATTTTATAAATTTTTAAAGGCCTAAAAATGAATTATCCATAAGTTTTCACTAAATTAATTACAATAAATAAAATATAAGTCACAAAAATATGAAATTTTTTTCTTTGGACTCCTTTGACTCAGAGAGATTTAATATTAATATGAAATTTTGTTCTTTGGACCCCTTATTAATGTTTAAGTGATGTAATCATTGATAAGGATTAAAAATACCATATAATTTGACATCCCTAAAAGTCCTGAATTTATTCATTCGTAAGTCTTAAGGGCTTAGTAGTGAACTAGGCTTAATTTGGATTTTTTCAATGAGGTTTAAGAAACATAACTAATTATGAACATTTTGCAAATGCCACAAGCCCAACTTTAATTCTAGGCATAAAATTCTTAATCACTTAATCTTGCTCTCAATGGCACCAATTTATATAGTTTTTTAAGTAAAATATTAAATGACTAATTAAGTACCCCTCTCAAGAGATAATTAAAACATAAGGTTGACTAAGCACTGAGTATTTTGACCAATCAAACCCTAAGTTTAACTTTGGATCATTATCTGAACAATATAATAAGTTCAAATGAACTAGGAATGTTTCAAAGGATTCTAAAGGTTGTTTGACGTCATGCTTCAAACATCCTTATGATCTTCTAGAAATTTTTGAAGGACGGATGAACCTATTATGCTTTCTACAGAAAATCATCCATTAAAATATCTAGAACACCATCAGTTTGTGACATATAACTTATTAGAGGTAATTTAAACATAGTTCCCAATTTTCCTTTCATGCAATTTTATTAAAATTTCTACAAAATTATATACATGTTTCAAGCTAATCTTTCAGTGGGAGTAACGAGAGGATGGCAGGCATGCCTTTACAGTTTTACTTAATTTCTATCATTTTATTTACTGCAATTTACTCTTGCTTTAAAATGTTATACATGCTTGGTTATAGATTTTACTTCAATTGCAAAACAAAAACAAACTTTCCAAAACCGCTCAACTTTTTTCAAAATTAAACAAAATTTTCAAAACTACAAAAAAAATAACAATTCCATAACACATCCTTTTGAATTTACATGAGCTCCTCGGATGAGATAACACATGTTTCTATTGTGATCTCCCCAGTTTAAATGAGTTTAACAACTCTTTCAGCACTAAAAGGGTTGGAGAATTTGAAGAAGTTGTCGGTTGCCAGAATATAAATCCCGACACCCAATTTTAATTTAATTTATACATATAATTTAGGAAAAATAGTAATTTAGATTTTGAAAATATAAGACCGGACCAACCTCATATGCTCAGTATTTTAAATAAACGAGTCTAATACTGCAAGTAATGCAACTATTCCAAACGATAAATACACTGCTTGGTGGTAAGACTCAATTAAATAAACTAAAAAATTTATGACATCCATTGAAGTCTACTAAAAACTATTTTCTTATGTTGACCGACAAGTTCCTCTATTTAATACTAAAAAATAAAAAATGGTTTATATTAAGTTGGGTTCTTGAACATTTTCCATAAAGGCAAGCCCTTATAGTTAATTACAACTTAGATAACTGAAGTCACCTAAGAAAACTCTTGATAAAAATCATGGGAAATTGTCTTCAAGAATTTCAAAGGATAGGAATTTTCAAAAGATCGGATAAAGAGGTGTGAAATGAGCATGGATCAAATTTGGAACATTTATTTTTGGAATCAAAAGGAAGAAGAACTAGGGAATGTCATGGATCCTGAGGAGAACCTTGGTGACTTCCTAAACTATCCTATGATTTGGCTTCAACTTTAAGAAGAAATAATGTTTTCCATCCTACCAATTTTATTAATTACGGCTTCAATCTGTGCAAAAAAGTCGCACAAATAGCCTTGAAGATGTGATGATTTAGGTCGTGACGAACGAAAAACTCAAAATCCTAAATCCAGTTAGGACTTATTTAAAGAGAAAGTTGAGGATTTATGTCACACTAGGCTGACGACCTCAAAATCCTATAGCTTGTTGTTTAATTCTAAGGAAAGATGTGCTAATGTAGCTCCTCGTGAAGTTGCAGATTGTTGTTGCAGAAGGCTGCCCACAAAGCTGGCTCCAGGCTCCTTAGCAAAGTAGCAGTCCTAAATACTAAGGTTTAAAGGTTAAAATGAGAAGTTAAAAGTTCATTCAAGGGGGTGTTAAAGTTGATCAGAATGACACCGGTTAGGATTCCACAGTTCTCTCGTTCCAGTATCACTATTTTCTTTTGACTTCACTTAGCTTAAACGAGTCGTAACCAGGAAGATCTAGTTAGCTGTCGTGGGTTACCTTCTCCGATGGACTTTCGTAAATTCAAAAGAACTTTTATGTATAGTGACATTTGAAAGGATTTATGGTTACCTTTGAAACAAATTTGCTTTAGTTTTTTGAAATTGCTGATTAATTTTTTTAAAAAGGTTAAGATTTTGCAAGTGAAGAAAGGTACACACCGAAGTAGTTTTGACATTTGGAAAGCAAAAGTAAATTGCAAAAAGTAAAATGACAGAAATTAAATAACACTGTAAAAGTACACCTGTCATCTTCTCAACATTCCCGCTGAAATGTCAGTCTTCATAACATTTATATCATTTTACAGAATTTAAGAATAGTTAAAGGTGTATCTAACAAACCTTGAACTATGACTTATTGAGTCCTGAAAGATCTTATTGTGTGATCTTAGAAAAAAATATTGCAAGTTCAATTTGCCCTTCAAAATGTCCAAGAGATTCCAAAGTGTTCAAGGAATGACCCTGAAGTGCTTTAAAGATTCCTTGAAACATTTGAATTCATTTTGAATATATCATATTGTTTGATTAATCATTTCATGTCAAATTAAAATTAGACCATTACTCGATGAATCTTGATATCTTTAATCATCCCGTAGATAGGGTACTCAATTAATCAGCTGATATTTTACTTAAAAGTTATGTGGGTGAATACCCCTAAGGCAAATTTTGGTCATTAAAGATTTTTTACCCACCATTAAAGTCGGGCTTGTAGTGTTTAGAAGTGTTTATCATTAATCATATTATCGTTCTAAATCCTATCAAATTAGTTTAAATATCAAGCCTAGATTACGACCAAGCCTTTAACAATCTTAGGGGGATGAGGTGGCAATCATTAAGATTTTAAATTTAAGTGAAACATATCCTTATTCAAACATCATATCATCCAAATTGTGGGATTAAAATAATTGAATTATCATTCTCTTAACTTAAGCCCATCACTTGAGAATCATTTGATTTTTATTATCTTCGATGTTATGATAATTTAGAAATTATAATTTTATTCTTATCATGAAAGGTGGAAAATTGGTTTCTACCTTTTAACCCATTATATATCAATCATCCAAAACATATTCATTAGGATCAAAATTACCCATTTTTCTCATTCGTTAATCCTAAATTTTTATTGACACCAAAATCTAAAATTACCACATTATCCTTGAGGCTCTCCACCTCATAACGCATTAAGCATAACTCAAGTGACTTTTAAAAATTTTAGAGCACCCTATCCCTAGAATAATTAAAGTATCAGGAAAGAAAATGTGTTCTTCAAATTTTAGTTTAATTTAAATAATCATTTTAACTTGGAAAATAGGATTTTCAAAATTAATTTATTTAATCAATCAAAATAATTTTTTTTTTGTTAATGGAAAAAATTGTTAGAGGTTTCCTTAGGTCAGAGAAACACTTAAGTAAAATTTCATGATTTTTTCAATTTAATTTTATTTAATAATTATTTATTGATTTAATGATTTAATTTAAAGGGAAAAAATGTTTTATTTACAAAAATAATTTTTTTATATTTTCATTAAACCTCTCTGAGTCCAAAGAACTCAAAGAAATAAATTTTATATTTTATGATTTTTAATTTATTTACTATAATTATTTTAGTGAGAAAAAAAATGCATTTTAAGCCTTTAGAATTTTATTTTTAACTTAAAAAAATTAGAAAAAAAACATTATAATGGGTCCTAAGTGATCAGGGAACCATTAGGAATATTTTGAAATATTTTTGTATTTTTTAAATTTTAAATTATTTTAATTATTTTTAATTTGAAATATAGGTAAAAAAATCAAGTTTTTTACCAATTTATTTTTCCTAAGTGTTCCTGATCACAAGGAACTCATAAAGACACTTTTCATAATTTTCTTAAGTGTATTTAATTTAATAAAACTATTTTTGTACAAAAATACAATGTTTCTTAAAAAATCAACTTTAGTGCTTAAACTTAATCATATAATTTTCAAATTTTTACAGTGGCTGAACAAGAATTTTACACACAATGTGGAATTAAATTTGTCAACTTTTTATTAATATTTAATTTACATAAATTAATACATAATATACACACTTAATTATATACATAAATGTACAAAATTAATCAAACCGTCATAATATTTTTCTTAACCTTCTCTGACCACACGAAACCTACTAAAATTTATCCCATAATTTTTCAAGTGATATTTCAGTTTATATAATTAATTTAAGCTAAAATAGTCATCTTAGCTTTAAAATTTGGGTTAGAAGCACAGAAATGTCCTCTGACTTTAGAAAAATCAAAAAACATAGTCTCTGGCATGAGGAACTAACCCTAAAAATTTGAAGCTATGGTGAGCAATGCTTAGTAATAATGAATTAAAATACCACTGAGAGTATTTAATTAAATAAAAATCAAATAGTCAAAAAATAATTTTTATTTTTGGTCCACACTATTCTCTTCTATTTACTAAGAGGGTATTTTTAATTTATTCTTACGATTTTTCTATGAAAAGTTATGAATTTTTAAAGATCTGATATTTATTTAAATCAAGAAAATCCTTAATTTTCTATTCATCCCAGTGAGCGCCATGCAAACACGCGACGGTTCTGAAGCTCCATGGTGTGTATCCTGATTTGGTGCCGCCATTTGAGTCAACTCACTATTCACGCACCCAGGGATTTGTCTGGTGCGGTCTCGTCCATTCGTCTGATACATGCGCGATCGGACGGTCCTCCTTCATCATCCCTGATGAACCAAACCCTTGAGCCATTAAACTTCAAACCTTAAGATCTCTCTTGATAATCAACCAAATCACTTAGGGTTTGTTCCTACACCTTCATGTACTCAAGTTGAACACATCCATATGGTTACAATGTTATGAAATTAAATTTCACTTCACATTTGGTGAGAACTAAGCTTAAGATTAGTGTTAATGGGCCATACCTTTTTCTGAGAGGGTAAGCCTCAATCAGATGCTTGTGGAAGCTTTAATGGAGTCCAACAAACCTCCTGGATGTATTAAATTGCTCTGGTGTAAGCTGTAAGTAGAAGTTCAACAAAATCGAGTGCATCCTTGGTCTAAGAGTGGTTTGGAGAGCTTAACAGAGGGGGATTTCAGTGGGAATCTTCCTCTATTACTCTGGGAAAGCTCAAGGGTAGTTTAATTTCGAGTTTGGGGGAGTTTGGAGGATGGCCAAAATTTGTCCTGATTTTGAGTTCAAAAGTTGGGCTTAGGTGGTGGGGGAAATAGGAAATGGCCAGGAAGTGGTTGCAATAAGCATAGGGAGTCTTGGAGGAGCTTTAGGAGCAATTTGGCAGAGTTTCCCCAAGAAATTTGGTTCATCTTGTTTTTTTGGACATGAATGAGGGGTTTAAGATGAAGGACTTATGGTAGTTATCAGGGCTTCAAATTGGGTGCAATGTGGAGCGGAGGTGGAAGGCTTCAAAGTGCTAAAGACCAATCAGAGTTGGGCACCTTGGATTAGTGCAATGGTTTTGGTTTAAGGGGGTGGGTCTCAGTTTTAGGGTTTTTAGGCCACTAGATAGGCCGGCCAGGGTAGAGGAGGTGGTCAAGCAGTGAGGTGAGCCAATGGGAAGGTTAATAATGATTAACATCTAATAGTATGACATAAAGGCAAGGATATTTGAGTTATCAAGGGTATTTTGGTAATTTTGAAAATTTTGGGGTGTTTTGGGCAATTTGGGTGGTTTGAAATGGTTTGAAATGATTTTTGAACAAACTTGGGTATTTTGGGTAATTTTTGGAATTTTGGCCAATTTTTTGGGTTTCAATGGAAATTTGGTAATTTGGGTAGATTTTGCGGGCCAAAGGCTAAGTTTGGTATTTTGGTAAAATTAAGGTATCAATCACCCTACATGAGCCATGGACCAACATAATTCCCTACTTTTGGTCCTTCATGCACTGGTCTTTGCTAAACCTTAGCCTAGGGCTAGTGGACCTAGGGGAGAATCTACATGAGTCTCCCAAATGGTCAAGGGATCAAAGTTAGGTAGGCTTGGGTTCAAGGTAGTGAGTGGAAGTGTAATAAGTGTAATGTGCAAGTGTGTAGTGTGTGTGTGAAAGCAACAAAGACCACACCACCAGAGGGCTAACCCTAAGGCCAGGTAATCTTGTGGGGACTCACCTTGAGCTCCCCCATATTGGCTCCACCTACTAAGTGCTAGAGGTTAGGATCAATATGTGAAACTTCAAGTTGGTTAGAATTTCTAATGGTGAGGTAATGGTGAGGTTTCTTTTCTAGTCCTCTAGCAATAGTTAGCAAGAAAGTCCTATGGCTAGACCCTAGGCTATTGAAGAGGAAAAACTGGATCTCAACCAAAAGTGAGGTCAACAAATGGACCCCCAATAGGTGGGGTGTGTCAAGCAAGCACACCACACCATTAGAATTGACCGAAGAGATCAAGCAAGCACACCACACCATTAGAATTGACCGAAGAGATCAACAAACCAACACAGATTTCTAAGCCAACTAACTTAGAACAAAGTGTAAAATTGAGTGACAGTTGTTTCCACTGGAGAATTAGCAAGGGAATATCCGAGCAAAACTGAGGGTTTGGGACTCTCACAGGAATTAGAAGGTGGATTTCAAATTATCAAATTTGAGGTGCTTTGGAGGATGGGAATCTGCATTTTGGTGTTGAACCCAAAATGGGGATTAAAATTCAAGTATCAATCCATGGATGAGAATTGGATGTAATACTCTATTTATGGTGGTATTAGACCTATCTCAAAGATTTGTGTAGAGAACTGGATGCCTTACTCCATTTAAGGTAATCTTAAACCTATCTCGAAGATTTGGGTAGAGAATCAGATGCCTTGCTCCATAAAAGGTGGTCTTAAACCGATCTTGAAGGATGAGAATAGGACGCCTTACTCCATTTAAGGTCTTCTTAAACTTATCTCAAGAAAATTGGAGAGAATCAGATTCCTTGCTCCATTGTAGGTGGTCTTAAACTGATCTCGAAGAATGAGAAAAGGATGCTTTACTCCACTAAAGGTGGTCTTAAGCCTATCGACAGGAAATTGGGTAGAGAATCAGATGCCATAATCCATTCAAGGTGGTCTTAAACTGATCTCAAGGGATGAGAATAAGATGTTTTACTCCATTTAAGGTGATCTTAAACCTATATCAAAGAAATTGGGTAGATAATCGGATGTCATACTCCATTGAAGGTGGTATTAAACAAATCTCGAAGGAAGAGAATAAGATGCTTTGCTCCATTTATGGTGTTCTTAAACCTATAAAATTGGTCTTAAATCTATCTTAAAGGATGAGAATAGGATGCCTTACTTCATTTAAGGTGGTCTTAAAACTATCTCAAAAAAAATTGGGTAGAGAATCAGATGCCATACTCCATTGAAGGTGGTCTTAAACAAATCTCGAAGGAAGAGAATAGGATGCTTTGCTCCATTTATGGTGTTCTTAAACCTATCTCAAGAAAATTGTGTTATATAAGGAAGGAAAGCTCGATTAATCACATCCAACTCAAGAGGTGATTGGAAACATATCACTACGTTGGAAGGGAAAGCTCGATGCCTCACAACTAACCCAAGAGGTAGCAGAAAGATTAGATTGTGAAGGAAAGCTATATGACTCACATCCAACTAAAGAGCTGATCGGAAACATATTACTACATTGAAAAGTAAAGCTCAATGACTCACATCCAACCCTAGAGGTAGTAAGAGGGAATCAGAATCTTGCTACTAACCCCAAGAAAAACATGAAAAAATTATAGAGAATTTGTGGTGTTGAGCTCATAAACATGTGGCATGTGAAGACTGACATTGGTGAGGAAAATTTGTAAGATTTTGTGGAAAGTGTGAAACTTCACAGGGATATGAAGAGATTGGGGCAGACAAGGATAGTCATGCTACAAAAGTTGAGAGTAAAAAACCTCAAACTCGGGAGAAAGAAACTCAACAAAATAATCATTTTCTTTTCTTGTTGTATTTATCACATTTAATTATTAAAGTACATTTTCAAAATTTAATTTTCATTGGTTAATTTTCAAAAACAAGTTTAAACTTTAAAATCAGACTTTCATTGTATTATTCTTCATTCATTATTTTTCAAAGCCAACGTATGGTTCCACGGCTCTTTATCACTTGCACAAAATGGGCAATTTGACAGCATGTTGAAATCTGAAAGAAATTTCATTGATCTGTTTCAAACAGGTGTTATAGACTAAATACATGTTGAAGCATCAAAAGAGACATCATGTTGAATATATCTGAAACATCATATGTTGAGTACATATCATATATTGAACACATCTGGCACATTTCACATCATATCTGCTACATCATGACGCGATACAAAAGGTGTCCACTGACTGTCTGTTTGTTCTCTGTGGGGTGTGCTCTTGATCAGCTGACCTACTAAGCCACGCTCTAGGACAAGATTCCTTTTATGTGTATTTAGAAATACAACCATCTCATAGCTCGCACAGGCGCAGCTCCTCCAACTGTGGATCTGGACGGAACCCATACGGTACTTTACTTTTTTCCATTCTTCTGAATGTCACAGACACTCTGCGGCGTCATAATCTTAGAATGCAGAGCATCGCTAAGTCTGCTCTAGTTCCCTTAAAAATTACTAATGAACTCATTGGTAGCAAAATCTTGAGGGATCCTCAAAACTCCCTAGAGCCAACAACATCGATCTCTTTTCTGAACAGGATGTTACTTTGACTCATGAAAGACACCGTGCAAAAGGGCCTTACAAAATCATGCTGGTCTATGTGCAGAGGGATACAATCTCCTTCATCATAAATATTAATATGCAACTATTTGGAATGTAGTCAGCTAGTAGTATACTTCATCAGACCATATTTTTTATCATTCTCTTTATCTCAAAAGGTAAAGGATCCACCTCATTGTATCTGAGGAGATCCGTGGGGTTCTCTTTCTTATCCCCGACAAAGTTATAGCAGTAACCACACTAGATGGCTATCCTGGCTTTCCCACGCATCCATTTCCGCAGCTCTGAGTAAGTTTTATTTATTAGTAAACCAGCTCAACCTTTGTCCCTCAAGTCAAATACACAGTCAAGAATTCTTCTTTCATCATTTTTCAGATAATACTCTTGTATACAGCACTAGGCCTTCCAAAATATTGATGAACTTTTCTTAGATTTCATCATAGAATTCAAATTCTCACTTCTTAACTCTGTTCATCCTTTCCATTTCTGTTGTAGGACTCCTTTGAGATCATCAGAGTGTCTCCCTCATCTCAACATTTGTTGGACACCATGTCAGGCTCAGCTCTATAGATAATTAAATATATGATTCAGTATCCGGGTATGTTGTCTCCTGGCACCCTGTATCAGTGGTTTTTAACTCCTCAAAGGAACTGTAGCAATCCAAGTGGAGGACATTGCATGTCGGGCACTCCACGAAGGCTCCTCCTGTCGTTGCTTGTCTGAAATCTCTATGTTGCACATCGGGCAACCCTTGTAAAGTGCATCTGAAATAGCTGGTAGCGTCTGGTCTACAACAAACTCTGTTTCATCCTCTATAACAAGCGGACTAATAGAAGTCTCTCTCATGCAAGGATCATAAATTTTCCCCTCAGAAATCAGGGTAAGTGTATTTTCTGCCTCTTCAATATGTCTTCTTTCATCTTTTTTCCTCACATAAGAAGGCTATGTGCTTGCGGTGATTAGCGTTACGACATTGAGTTCTTCTTAGTGGCCTATTTGGCATTCTTTCCTCATCAGCACCAACTAAATTCCTTGTTGGTGCAGTTATCATGGACGGTAAACGGCTAGTCCCTTCCATTGGATTTTGCTGTGTTATCACTTTCTTCCTCTTTAGCAAGGAGTCTTCTTTCGTACCGATCCTTAACAATAATGGTAATCTTTATTTCTCTTTGCGACTGACTATGTCCATCAAGGGACCCTCATAATTTATGTTGACCAAATCAAAGTCTAAGTCAAAGTCTACCATGCCACCCTGAGCTGCCATTTCATTGTTCAATGGGAGATGCAAGCTATCTCTAAAGGCAAAAATTAACTTTCATCCCTACTTTTTTCTATAGAAGAAAGAAAAACATCAGTGCGTTGAAATTCAGTACAAACAAGAAAAAAATGAAGCATTTATTAAACAAAAAATTAAATTTTTACAGGTCCAAATTTTATTTATTTAATTTAATTTAATTTTATAAAATTTCAAACTTAAAGATGAAAGGAAGAAATTAAAGTGGGCAAATTCAAAAATTTTCATTTTATTGAGGTTAACTTTAGTACAAAATTTTGGACCTAGTCATAGACGCTTGATTAAATAAATAACAATAGAACAATCAAAATTTCAAAGTTTGATTTCAAGCAATGTCACGTTATGTAGTATGTCTTCAACTAGTTGTCATTAATTGGTAACATAGGTCTTTCTTCCTAAAATTCCACCAACATGTAAGATCCTCCTGAATATACCTTTTTTATGACAAATGGCCCCTCCCAAGTTGGTTCAAATTTTCCACCTGTGTTGCAGTGTACAAGAATAGGTCTTTTAAGAATGAGAATGAGGTCACTAACCTTGAACACCCTCGAGCAAACCAATTTGTCATGAGCCTTTACCATCCTCTCTTGGTAGAGCTCCAAATGTTGTTGTGCTTCCAGTTGTTTTTCCTCAAGACTTTCCAATTCTTCAAGTCTGAGTTTTGCACTTTCTTTGATTGTAATTTGATTGGCGATGGTGACTCTAAGACATGGGGTATGGACTTCTAGTGGCAGTACGGCCTCAGACCCATACACAAGTACGTAACATTGAGTGGTAGTTCTGAACGTTGTTCGGTAAGCCCACAAAGCTTCTAATAGTTTATTATGCCAATCTCTTTTATTTTCATCCAATGTTTTCTATAAGATTTACATGAGCATTTTCTTGAAGGCTTCGGCCACTCCGTTTGCCCTGGGATAGTAAATCATAGAGTATCTCAAGTTTATCCCATGTCATTTGACAAATTTGTTGATCTTCGTTCTTTTGAAAGTTGTCCCATTGTTGAAAATCACTCTGTGTGGTACATCAAAATGGCAGACTTTCTGAATCATGAAAGATTGCAGAACATGTTGTGTTGTAACCTCTGTTAAAGACACTATCTCTGCTCACTTAGAGAAGTAATTTGTAGCGGAAAGAATATTATGTCCCTTAGATAATGGAGGGTCTATCGGACCTATTATTTTCATGCCCTAACACTCAAATGGCCACGAGGCACAGTTGGATGTAGCACATTTGGAGGTTGGTGAAAGACCACCCCATGCACTTGGTAAAGGTGACACCTTGTTATTGTATCCATGCAATCGAATATCATTGCTGGCCAATAATATCCAAGTTTTTTAATCTTTATCTTCATTTTTTGCCCTGACTAGTGAGCACCACACATTCAACTTGTACTTCTTTGATGATATTCTGTGCTTCAGCTCCGCTAAAGCATCTCAGCCACATCTGATCAAACAATCTTCTATAGAGAACATCACCCACTAGAACATATGACATAGCTCTTCTCATGATGTGATATGCCTCCGACTTGTCTTCTGACAGCTTTCCTGTTTGCAAATATTTTATTAATGGCATACACCAGTCTTCGTTAATGTCAAAAACTATAATCATCATACCTTCTTCTTTTTTGAGTTTGGGTAAATTGTCCAAGTTGATCTGAGATAAAACTCGCCATCCTTGTATTGTAATGTTGATGGAATCCTCCAGTGGAACATGTCATTTCCTTAGCAAGTTACGCTAGAGCGTCGGCAAGGGTGTGTTGACCTCACTTTTGGTTGAGGTTTTGTTTTTCCTCTTTAGTACCCTAAATTCGAGCCATAGGACTTTCCTGTTGATTATTCCTAGAAAATTAAAAGAGGAACCCTCACCATTAAAAATTCTACACTCCTCTTTGCTCAACTTGAAGTTCCACATATTGGTCCTAACCTATAGCACTTAGTAGTTATGGTCAATGTGGGGGAGTTCAAGGTGAGTTCCCATAAAATTTATTTCCCTTAGGGTTAACTCTGGGTGTTGGTCTAGGGCTAAGGCACTCACTTTCACTCACTTTCCCTCAATTGCACTCATTATCACCAATACCCACTCACAACCCTAAACCCAAAATTGTTGACTTTGTCCCTTGATCCTTTCAAAGACTCATGTAGATGGTCCTCTAAACCCATTACACCTAGGCTAGGGTTTAGCTAAGACCAGTACATAGAGGACCCAAAAGGGGATTCCATTGGTCCATAGCTGATCTGTGGTGGTTAGCTTCCCAATTCTACAAAAAATATCCAACTCGGCCTTTTACCCTTAAACCTACCCAAATTTGGTCAAAATTCTCAAATTCATCCAAAGTACCCAAACTTGTTTAAAAGTCATTTCAAATCTTTTAAGAATACCCAATCTACCCAAAACCACCCAAAATTCCAAATTTACCAAAATACCCCCAAAATTGCCAAAATTACAAAAATACCCTTGGCTCTCCAAACCTTTCCAAAGCATACAAAATCAATCCAAATATCTCCAAAACCCATGTTAACCCCTCAATTGGACCCATTTTGACCAATTTGACCATTTTTTACCAAAACCACCAAATTACTTTTAAAGGCCCAATTTCCCCAAATGTCCATCAAGTTGGTCCTAATTCCCCTTGATTTCAACCCTAAACTCAAATTCACCTTCCATGTGACCAATTTTAAACCAAATACATGCTCAATTGGTCCATTCTTTGAGCTCAATTGTGATCTAAGTCAAACCCCCAATTTTGGTCCTATGGCCTAATCCCACCAAATTGAACCCCATGGCCTACTCAATTTGCCTCAATTTGAATCCTAAACTTCAATTTGAATCCTAAACTTTTGAATCCTAAACTCTTCATAACATTCCTACACATCAATATTGGCCTTAAATTGGCCTTGGCAAGCCCTCAATTTCTTTAATTTTAATCCAATCCTAAAAATCCCCAAATTTGCTGCAAATTGGCTATGTCTCCAAGTTCCACCAAATTGATTGTCTTAACCCCAAAATTGGCACCCAATTTATTACACCTTGCTACTTTTTTAGAACCGTGTGCTACTTTTAAATATGACAGAGTTTCAAACGATGTTGTCAGACTTAGACTTTTTCCTTTTTCACTGAAGGATATGGCTAAGATGTGGTTAAATTTGTTAGCACCAGGATCTATTTGAACTTGGGGAGAACTTTCATATAAATTTCTATCCAAATATTTCGCTCCATCCAAAACTACTAAACTTAGAAATGACATAACATCGTTCTGTCAAAAATTGATGGAGAGTCAATATACGAAGCTTGGGAGAGATTTAAAAATCTTCTTAGGAAATGTCATCATCATTCATTACCAGATTGGTTGATAATTCAAACTTTTTATAATGGATTAGTGGGATCACTTAGATCGATTATAGATGCTGTGGCTGGTGGTTCGTTAAGATGGCTACCAATAATTTTCAATGGCCCTATGAAAGGGTAAATCTTAAAAGAGTAGCTAGTATCCATGATTCTGATGTAATATCTATGTTAGCTTCGCAAATTGCTGCAATATCAAAGAAATTAGATCATTATGAGATTAATTATTCTCCAACACCTCCTATGATGGAGCAGAATTCATCTGGGCAATTTGTGGACGTTCAACCTTATGGAGCAGAATTCATCTGGGCAATTTGTGGACGCTCAACCTTCATATGAGACTTTAAATGCTATTAATAGACCCAACAACCCTTATTCAAACTATTATAACCCAAGTTAGAAGAATCATCCAAATTTTAATAGGAATAACAATTCTTCTACCAATCAACAATGGGCAAACAACCCAGTGAACCCATTAGGAAATTCATCCAACCAAGGAAATGTTAACTATAGACCTTCTTATCCTCTAGGATTTAATAATAACACTCAAATTAAGCAAAAGAAGTTGACTATGGAAGAGCTGATGTTAAACATGGGTCAACATTGCAGAATCAAGGAAATCAATTACAAATTCAAGGAAATCAATTACAAAATCAAGGAGCTGCTATTAAGAATATTAAAAATCAATTAGGGCATATTGCTACTGCGCTTAGTAACCAAACATTGGGAACTTTTCCTGGTACTGTGGAACCAAATTCTAGAGATCAAGGAAAATAGCTGATAAAAGCAATACAATTATGAAGTGGAAAAGAATTGGAAACAAGAGTACAGAAAGAAACGGAAACTGAAAAAGAGGAAGTGGATACCAAAAAAGAAATGGATCATGAATACCCAGAATTAGAATATCCACTTACACCAATGAAAATTACTGTGGATAAACCTCCACAATCGTTTCCTCAAAGATTGAAGCAACACAAACAAAATAAACAATTTTCCAAGTTTTTAGAAATTCTTAAGAAGTTAACAGTAAATATTCCCTTCGTGGAAGCTTTAGATCAAATGCCCAATTATGTGAAATTTATGAAAGATATTCTGAACAAGAAAATGAAGTTCACTGATAATGAAACTGTTGCACTTAGCGAAGAGTGTAGTGCAATTATTCAGAAAAAACTTCCTGAAAAATTAA
>NW_018222119.1:154661-157084 GCF_001263595.1 Phalaenopsis equestris
TAAAAGTTGATAAATTTATCTTTCCTGTGGATTTCATTATTTTAGATATGGAGGAAGATAAAGAAATTTTTTAGCTACTAGAAAGACCTTTTTTAGCTACTAGAAAAGCTATGTTAGATGTTCAAAAAGGATAATTAACTATGAGAGTTAACGGTCAAGAAGTGAGTTTTAACATTGTGAAATCTTTGAAATACCCTGCAGTTGAAAGAGATAATGAATATTTTCGCATGGAAAGTAGTGAACATCTATTGAATGAACATTTTAAAGAATATTTTGAAGAGAAAGAACCATTTGAAGATAGTGATGAAGTTATTTTGGACGAAATAGAAAATGAAGAATTAGATTATGTTCACGAAAGATTTGAGATGCTGGATATTACCAAAAATGCTGACAAGAATCTATTTCCATTATTTATAAAACCACTTGAACTTGAGTTGAAAATATTGCCTAGCCACTTGAAGTATGTGTTTTTGGGAGACTCATCTACATTACTTGTTATTATATCTTCAGAATTAAATGATTTGCAAGATCAAAGACTGTTAGATACATTGAAAAGATATAAGAAAGTTTTTGGTTGGACCTTAGCTGATATTAAGGGAATCAGTCCTTCGATCTGTATGCAAAGAATTATATTAGATGAACAATATAAACCGAGAGTTGATCCACAAAGGAGATAAAATCCAATGATGAAATTAATTAAGAAGGAAATTTTGAAATGATTAGACACTGGAATTATATATCCTATTTCAGATAGTGCATGGTTAAGTCCAATTCATTGTGTTCCTAAGAAAGGAGGAGTGACTGTTGAGACAAAATAAAATAAAGAATCAATACCTATTAGACAAGTTACTGGATGGCTTATTTGCATTGATTATACAAAATTAAACACTGCCACTAGAAAAGATCGCTTCCCTTTACCATTTTTAGACCAAATAGTAGATAGACTTGCTAGGCACAAATATTTTTGTTTCTTAGATGGATATACCGGTTACCATAGAATTCTTATTGCTATTGAGGATCAAGAAAAGACAACATTTACGATTCCTTTTATAAATTTTTCTTTTCGAAGAATGCTTTTTTGGATTATGTAATGCACCTGCAACATTTGAGAGATGTATGATGTCCATATTTAGTAAGTTAATTGATGATGGATTGGAAGTATTTGTGGATGATTTCTCTATATTTGGAACATCATTTGATGTCATTTATTTGATGCATGCTTAAATTATCTTAAAAAAGTTTTGGAGTTATGCGAAAGAATTATTTTGGTTCTAAATTGGGAGAATTGTCAATTTGTGACTGCAGGAGGAATTGTGTTAGGGCATAAAATTTTGGAAGATGATATGGAAGCAGACCCTGCAAAAATTTAAGTTATATCTAAACGAACACCTCGTACCAATGTAAGAGAGGTTAGGAGTTTTCTTGGACATGTTGGTTTTTACAGGTGTTTTATTAAAGATTTTTCAAAAATTACTAAACCTCTATGCCAACTTTTAGAAAAGGACAAGAAATTTGAATTTACTGAAAGCTGTTTAAATGCCTTTGAGTTGATAAAGAAAAAATTAATCACAACCCCTATTATAGTTTCACCTAACTGGGAGAAACCATGTGAACTGATGTGTGATGCTAGTAATTATGCTATTGGAGCTATCCTTGGACAAAGGTATGAAAAGATATTTAAGTTTATATACTATGCTAGTAAAAATCTTAATGATGCACAAATTAACTATATTGTTACTGAAAAAGAGTTACTGATCATTGTGTATGCTTTAAATAAATTTAGATCTTATTTAATTGGGAATAAATGTGTTGTGCATACTGATCACTCTGCTATTAAATATCTGATGCAAAAGTAGGATGCCAAACCAAGGATAATTAGATGGATACTTTTGATGCAAGAATTTGATCTTGTGGTTATTGATAGAAAGGGAACTGATAATCAAATTGTTGATCATTTGTTGAGACTAGGAAATCATGAATTTTTTGATACCAACAATGAAATTACAGAAAGTTTCCCTGATGAACAACTTTATAATATTAATGAGTGGAAAATACCATGGTATGGTGATATTGTTAAATATATTGTAAGTGATATTTTGCCACATATGTTGACACTGCAACAACAAAGGAAATTAATTCATGATGCACAAGCATATTTTTGGAATGAGCCTTATTTATATAAATAATGTAAGGATCTTATTATGAGGAGATGTGTATCTTATGAAGAAACTGAGCTAATCACTCAGAAATGTCATGATTCTGAATTTGGAGGATATTTTAGGATTTATAAAACTTCTTATAAACTTTTATAAGCTAGATTTTATTGGCCTACTATCTTTAGATATGTTTATAGATACATAAAAATTTGTGATCGATGTCAACGAGTAAGCAATATATCTAGAAGAAATGAAATTCCTCTGAAT
>NW_018222119.1:158731-161101 GCF_001263595.1 Phalaenopsis equestris
AGGATTTACGTTGCATAAGCAAGCAACCTCAAAGTCTTATGGATTTATTGTTTAAGTTTAAGGAAGGAAGATTTGTTTAGTTGAGGAAGACAGGATTTGCTATTGAAGATGGGCGTGTTGCCCACCATGCAAGCTCCAAGCTTCCTGTTGCGACGAGTTTGAGTTTTCTAGTGTGTTAAGTTATAATATTAAATCAGGTGGCCATATGGTTGAAGTTCTTTAAATTCTATAAGGGCATATTAAAGTTGATTAGAGCGGTACTAGTTAGGATCCTACGGTTCTCTGGTTCCGACACCACTATTTTCTATTGTATTCACTTAGTCCAAATGAACTTACTAAACTCAACTTAATGAGTTCCATAATTTCACTTAGACTGTGGGAAGCCTCATTAGAAACCATAGGTTACCTCCTCCGAAGGATTCCCGATCATCTGATAGAGACATCTTAATTTAGTTGAAGTTGTAGTTTTATGTGATATTTGTGATTAAATTTTGAGCTGTTTTATATTTTGAATGTTGTAGCGGTGAATTTTATCTTGGTTGATTTTAATTTCGGTTTTGGTTTTGGTTTTGTGGCTATCATGATAGTTTTAGTTTTCATGCAGGGTGGCGTCATTGTTTAGCATCAAGTTTGCAGGTATAAAAGCAAAGTATGAAAATACAAGAAAAACAATGTTGAAAACTGTATAAGTGTACCTGGCAAGTCTTCTCGTTCCATCACTTGAAACTTAAAATGCATGTTAAGGCAGTTTATATGAAATAGGGAAATGAAATTTTGGTAGTTTTCCTAACCCTATGTTATATCTTGGTGGGTCCCTATTTGATCGATTAAGGATGATTTTATCAAACAAAATATATTAAGTTTAGTAGATCTCTGAGGTATCCAACAGACCTAGAGAAAGAAGCAGGTACGTACTGCTTTCTCGCTGCCTGGTGCAAAATCCTTAGTTCTTTTAAACTTATTATGTTGCTTAATAATTTATCTTGTAAATACCCTTAATTCTCAGTGAACACTGATGTCTCAATTATCCCTAAGGATGTGGTAATTATCACTTGTGATTCAATTTAAGAATTATGTGGGTGGAGACCCTTAAAGAGGCAAGTTAGTGTTGTTGGAACACTTAGCCAAATTTTGACCCTAATTGGGCTTGTAGTGTTTGAAAGAAGTTTTAATCTCCAATGATGTTTACTTTCCTAATCCTTATTTAAATGAAATTTGATTTAGCCTAACTCACTACTAAGCCCTTAAGACTTAGGTAAGTATCTTAATTAGCTTTGAAAAGGTGATCATGATTCATGATTTGGATTTTATTTGAACACCAAAATAGGCGTATTTAAATTGATTAATTATTAACTTAAAAAGTCATACCCCTAAGTCCTAGATTCATTTTATTTTAATAAACTTCCAAATTTTAATAATTTAGAAATTTATTAACTTATCTTTTTAATGAGGAAAGTGAAATTTGTTTCTACCAATTAACCCCTTCTATTTCAAGCATTAAGATTAAGATCAGAGGTTACCCATTTCCTTCCTTAAATTAAGCCTAAATGTTAATTAAGGCTAGCTTTTTCCAAAATTACACATTTGCCCCTAAGGCTCTGTCACCTCATAATTTATCAAATTTAATTCAAATGACTTTGGAATTTTTATCCTACCTCATTCATGGGTCAAGTAAGACATCAAAAGAGAAAATGTGATTTTTCATAGTTTAATTTAATTTATATAATTTTTTTCATGCAAAAAAATGATTTTTCAAAGAAAATTCCTAACTTGACCAAGGTAAATTATAATCTCTTGAAATTTTTATTGAAGGTAGAACTAGACTAGAGAAGCCTTTGGATCAAATTTCATAATTTTTTGAATTTTCTGTGATTTACTACAATTATTTTAAGTTCTAGGCGATTTAATAAAAATAAAATATTTTAGGCTGTGAAAATTAAGTTTTGTATTTTAAGTTTTGTATTTTTGAAAATTAAGTTTTGTATTTTTGAAAAATAAAATATTTTAGGTCAGAGAACTCAGAGGAGCAAATTTTATATTTTTCTAATTTTTCCTTGATTTATTGGAATTATTTTACTAAAAAACTTATTTTTAGCCTTTTAAAAAAAATATTTTTAAGCTTAAATTTAATAAAATATTTTTAAGCTTTAAAATTCAATATCTTTATTTAAAAAAAGAAAAAATATTCTGGTTGTTCCTAAGTGATTAAGAAACAATTTAGAACATTTCCATGAGTTTTATTATTTTTATGATCTTTATAAATTTTTAATTATTTAAATACTTAAAATAGGCCAAAAATTATGTTTTTATTTTAAATATTATTTTATTTTTTATAAAATATCCCTGATCATAGAGAACTCAAAAAAACTA
>NW_018222119.1:164154-165594 GCF_001263595.1 Phalaenopsis equestris
CTAAACCTCAACCAAAAAATGAGGTCAACAAATGGACCCCCAATAGGTGTGGTGAGCTGGGCAAGCACACCGCGCGTATTGGCGTTGACCGGTGAGATCACCAAAACCAATAAAAAAATCCTAAGTTAGCAGACCCAGAAGTACGTGTAGAGTTGTGTGTGTGATTTATTTCTGCTAGGGAATTAGCAGGTGATCGTTTGATTGAAATCAAGGAGGAGGGACTCTTGCTGAGGATTGGAGAGTGAATTTTGAGTTATAAAATTTCAAAAATTTCCAAAGGATGGGAGTCAAAATGTAAGTGTTGACCTTAAGGTAGCAATTGAGATTCAAACATTGACTCAAAAAGAGGGAGAGAGAGAGAGTCAGGGTGTAAGAACCTACCCTGAATATAATGAATCAGAAATGTAGGATTAATTCGGAAATGAGAATTGAAATGTAGGTCAATTCTCCAAAGAAGGTGTCGGAATGTAAGGACCGGCCTCGAATGTAATGAATCATCAATGTAGGACTGATTCAAAAATGAGAATTGAAATGTAAGTCAATTCTCAAAAGAAAGTGTCGGAATGTAAGGTCCTACCTCAAATGTAAAGAATCAGAAATGTAGGACTGATTCAGAAATGAGAATTGAAATGTAAGTCAATTCTCAAAAGAAAGTGTCAAAATGTAAGGTTCGACCTCAAATGTAAAGAATCAGAATGTAGGATTGATTCAGAAATAAGAATTAAAATGTAAGTCAATTCTCAAAAGAAAGTGTCGGAATGTAAGGACCGACCTCAAATGTAAAGAATCGGAAATGTGGGACTGATTCAGAAATGAGAATTGAAATGTAGGTCAATTCTCAAAAGGAAGTGTCGGGATGTAAGGTCCGACCTCGAGTGTAATGAATCAGAAATTTAGGACTGATTCAATGAAATGTAATTCAATTCTCAAAAGAAAGTGTCGGAATGTAAGGTCCGACCTCAAATGTAAAGAATCAAAAATGTGGGACTGATTCAAAAATGGGAACTGAAATGTAATTCAATTCTCAAAAGAAAGTGTCGGAATGTAAGGTCCGACCTCAAATGTAAAGAATCAGAAATGTGGGATTTATTCAGAAATGAGAATTGAAATGTAGGTCAATTCTCAAAAGAGGGTGTCAGAATGTAAGAACCGACCTCGAATGTAATGAATCGGTAATGTATGACTGATTCAAAAGTGAGAATTGAAATGTGGGTCAATTCTCAAAAGAGGGTGTCAGAATGTAAGGACCGACCTGTAAGGCAGAATGTAAGGACCGACCTCGAATTTATTGAATCAGCAATGTATGACTGATTAAAAGTGAGAATAGGATGTCTTGAATTAATTGAAGCACTTATTCCCTCAACCTCAAGAATATCGTTGAATTTGATACGAAAGATTGCAATACGAGGGGTTCCTAAAGCAACGCGGAATTAGATATAA
>NW_018222120.1:0-1511 GCF_001263595.1 Phalaenopsis equestris
TTTCCGGCCACTAGGCCGGCCGACAGGGCTAGGGGAGGTGACCAGGAGGTCATGTGATCCAGGGGGAGGTTTAATTATACTTTACTTCCAATGACAAGTGATGATGGAGGAGATATATGATTAAGGCCCAAAAATGGGCTAAGATCCCTTAATTTAGAGACCCATTGGTCCATAGCTTACTTGGGTTGTTTGAGAGGATTTAGCCTGGTTTATAGGGAGTACTTGGTGGTTGTGGTGTCATTAATTTGGTGGCTTAGGCATGGCTAAGTCAATTTTGGTGTATGGGTTCAATTTGGATCAAAATGGCTAGAAGTTGGGTTTAGGTTAGGCTATCCATGACATTGAGCTCAATTTATTGATCAAAATTGTGTATATTATTGCAATGAAGATTTTTAGTGAATGATTGAAATGATTTTGAGTTCAATTGGGGGTTTAACTTGAAGGATTTTGGAATTTTGGTCAATTAGGGTATGTTGGGCTAGACTTGGGTCTAGATTGGGCTAAGCTTGGGCTAAATCCAAATTTATTATTGAAAATGGCCTATAGGAACATCATGATGAGTTTTTAACATAAATTAGGTGTCAATTTTGGGGTTAGGGCAATCAATTTGGTGGAATTTTGGGACAAACAATTTGGGGAAATTTTGGGAAATTTTGCACTTGTGTTAAAATTAAATGAAATTGAGGCTTCAGCAAGGCCAATTGAAGGTCAAATTTGATGTTTAGGATTATAATAAAAAGTTTAGGATTCAAATTGGGGCAACTTGAGCAGGCTATGTTGTTCAATTTGGTGGAACCAAGTCATAGGGCCAAAATTGGAGGTTTGACTTAGATCAAAATTGAGCTCAAAGCATGGGCCAATTAAGATTGGATTTGATTTAGATTGGTAATTTTAAAGGTGAATTTGAGTTTAGAATTTAAATTGAGGGAAATTTGGGTCAAATTAATGGACATTTGAGGTGAATTTGGGAAAATTGGGCCTTTAAAGGCAATTTGGGGGTTATGGTCAAAATGGTCAAATTGGAAAAATTGGGTTTAGTTGAAGGGTCCAAATTGGTTTTGGAAATATTTGACATGATTTTGGAGGTTTTTAATATTTTAAGTGATTTTGGAGGTTTTGGGAAAGTTTGGGGTGCCAAGGGTATTTTTGTAATTTTGGTCATTTTTAGGGTATTTTGGTAAATTTGGAATTTTTGGGTGGCTTTAGGCAATTTGGGTATCTTCAAAAGGTTTGAAATGATTTTTTAACAAATTTGGGGAGTTTGGGGGAAGAATTTGACGATTTTGACCAAATTTAGGGTTTCAAGACATTTAGATAATTTGGGTGGATTTTGGGGGTCAAAAGGCCAAGTTAGATATTTTGGTAGAATTGGGGTATCAATCACCCTATATGAGCCATGGACCAATTGAATCCCCATTTGAGTCCTTCATGTACTGGTCTTAGCTAAACCCTAGCCTAGGGCTAGTGGGTTTAAGAGACCATCTACATGAGTCTTCCAAAATATCAAGGGA
>NW_018222121.1:0-386 GCF_001263595.1 Phalaenopsis equestris
CAACAAAGGGATGAACAGATCAATCGTCTCGAAAATAAAATCAAATAATTGACGACCACCATGATTATAATGCAAAGACAATCACCGCAGATGACACTTCCAGAAATGAACCAACCAGAAACCATTCATGTTGCAGATGAAAGGAAAGAGTTCACCTCTGATGAACAACCAAAGAAATACTATGTCCAAAGCGTCATACCAGAAAATGGTTGAACAAGTTCGGGAGACCTTAACCCAGTCTAAGAGTGGTGCATTGACTTTAAAAGGTAGACCCTACCCCAAGGAGTTCGATGTCGTACCCTACCCTAAGGGTTTTGTGTCACCAAACTTTAAAAAATTTGACAGAACTGAAAATCCCAGACAACACATAGCACATTTGCGAGCCA